>NW_025945714.1:31736-44160 GCF_000764305.2 Hyalella azteca | reverse complement strand
CTCCACCACCATCACCACCCACTCCACCACCACGACCACCCACTCCACCACCATCACCACCCACTCCACCACCATCACCACCCACTCCACCACCATCACCACCCACTCCACCACCATCACCACCCAATCCACCACCATCACCACCCACTCCACCACCATCACCACCTACTCCACCACAACCACCACATTCACCAACATATGTGATGGTTATGTTTGAAGCATTTCAGCAATACATGATTTTTTGAATTAACACAAGAAGGAAGAGAAGTCAGAGGACGCGACTGAAAAGCAGGATCCTTACCTGGAGCAGGATCATTACCTGGAGCAGGATCCATACCTGGAGCAGCATCCATACCTGGAGCAGCATCCATACCTGGAGCAGGATCCATACCTGGAGCAGGATCCATACCTNATTATAATATATCAACTTTATAGAGTACCTGAGGATGAGGCGCGACGCTGCAGGTGGGGGGCGACCTGCTGCAGGGCAAGCAGCACCCCCGCCTGGTAGAGGGAGCGGGGGGCGTCCTGTGAGGGGTGGGGAGGGTCCAGATGATGGTAGCGGTTCTCCCAGTAGCTCTCTTGGCTCGGTGTCTCTAAGGGCATGATAGAGACAAAATATTTATATTTCATTAAATCTTCAACTTCCGTTGTTAATTTATATCTTTTAATTATACATCGATAGTTATTTTTTTATAAACTTTCGTCTTTCGGTGATTCTGTCTAATATAAAAAATTTTTCACCGACAGTTCGCTTCAGTAGGTATAAACTTCCTCCCACAATAGCTCTTTTAGTTTGTTGTATCTGTTGCTAGGTATATAAACCTCATAAAATTTAATATAAAATATACGTTGGTAGTAAAATTTTTTCATTCTATTAATACTCAAAAAAATGACCGAAGATTCACAATTACACACCAACGAAAATAATTTCTTCAATAGAAATTACAATAAAAGAAATAAATGAATAAAAAAATAGTTTCTCTAATAGAAATGCACCGCCCACGATCATGCTGATGCACCAACTTTAACGCCTATCATTCACCGCCCACTAAGCAACACCGAAAATGAAGTGAGCTTTTCAGACCAAGAAGCCATGGCTAGCTACTTGCAACCCTTAGGTGACGTAAGTCTACTTGGAACCCATAGACACGGGTTCCATTCAAAATGAAGTGAGGGCAAATTCATTTTCAAACCATCGGAAAATGGGAGGATTAACGGATATCAAAGGAAAGGAACCGTGGCATCCCGGATTCAAACCATTCAAAAATGAAGTGAACTTCTCAGGTCAAGAAGCCTTGACTAGCTTCTTCTTCCGAACGCATAGGCGCCATAAGTCAGCAGCCACTGCTCTAGCCAGTATAGTCTCCATGGAGGCTTCACTCCAGCATGACCTACCTCTATACTTGCCCAGCCTCTCCACCCTGCGGCAGCCAATGAGATTAGGCTAGGTTCAACGTTTTTTTTAGGTGGAGAGGCTTCTTAGCACATTTTCTCATTCATGAAAAAATGCACTATTGCGCTCGCCATGTCTGTCTTTCAGTTCGTTTGTCTGTCCGTCCGTCTGTCCGTGACTTCACGTTTTCGTCGATGAGAAAATGCGTTCTTTGTCTCTCACCGCAGCGAGTACTGAGTTATATATATTTTTTAATATTAGTGTCTTTGGAACTAGGCGCATGCTGAGGTGTAGCCTCCCTGATGACAATACCGGCGTGAATATTGGCTGCGGGTATACGGCGCCTCCAGGTTTAAACACTTGACTTATTAAGCCACCCTACCATATAGCATCAACTATCTACCTTAAGCATGATTGCGCACGGGAAGGAATGCAATATTGATGGTATTGGGCAATGCTGGTCATTAACAAGCATTCCATCCACATCCACAAATGGACATCAAGTTAAAAATATTTGTGTTAATTCGGTTGCAATAAAATGCTTGGAATCTGATGGCAATGTGGATGTCATCTGATGGACAATCTGAAATCAATGCAATCAAATGGCAATCTGAAGAAGATGCAATTTGATAGCAATCTAAAATTGTAATCTGCCAGCAATCTCAACTCATTCCAATCTGATAGCAATATGAAGATGCAATATGCAGATGCAATATGAAGATGCAATATGAAGATGCAATATGCAGATGCAATATGAAGATGCAATATGCAGATGCAATCTTATGGTAATCTAAAATTGAAATCTGCCAGCAATCTGAACTCATTGCAATCTGTCCAAGTTGGAATGTGAAGAGGATGCGGTCACTTGTCGCACCTGCACGCGGAGGTCCGTACAGCCAGGCGTCCAGCATGTTGATGACCTGCAGGCTCTTGACCGCCTCGAACTTGCGGGCGAAGAACAGGTTGCGCGAGGACGTCGCCTGTAGTCAGGGATTGGTTATTGATATGTGGGGCGACTCTAATCAGAACGTGGGGCGACTCTAAGAGAGAGTAATCAGCATGTGGGGCGACTCTAAGAGAGAGTAATCAGCATGTGGGGCGACTCTAAGAGGGAATAATCCCAATCTAGGGCGACTCTAAAAGAGAATAATCAGAATGTAAGGCGACTCTAAAGGTGAATAATCTGAACGGGGGGTGAATAATCTGAACTTTAGCTCTATACCAGACTAATCAGGAAGTAGGGCGATTCTAGAAAAGATTCATCAGAAGCTGAGGCGACTCTGAAATAGCGGGTAATCATAAGCTGAACCGAACCAGAATTTTTTTATGGCCTTTGCATGCAACTTAGCGAAATGTTTGGATGTTACCTGCAACTTAGCGAAATGTTCGGATGTTACCTGCAACTTAGCAAAATGTTCGGATGTTACCTGCAACTTGGCGAAATGCTCGGATGTTACCTGGAACATAGCGAAATGTTTGAATGTTACCTGCAACTTAGCGAAATGTTCGGATGTTACCTGCAACTTAGCGAAATGTTCGGATGTTACCTACAACATAGCGAAATGTTTGAATGTTACCTGCAACTTAGCGAAATCCGAAGGCAGGAAGTCATTGGGGGAACAGCCGCACCAGTCGACGATGTGTTTGAATTGACAGCGACAGCCGAGCTGGCGGCGCCAGTTGGTCAAGTGCAGGTTGTTGTCCGTGAAGCTTTTGCACATGGCAGAGTTGCGCAGCACCGTGTGGAAAAACGACTGCACAATAACACACTCGTCTTAAACCTGGACAAGCTATGACGACAGATTTATATTACAAACGCAGTCTTGTTGAAAACCTCGACCAACTCTGGCGACACAAGCCGTGTGTTATAGATTAAAGGTAATTAAAAATTACAAAATGTTTTCCAGTCTCTCCTCACAAATTTTTATTCTGCAAATTTTACCGGAAATATATTATAGCTGTAAAACGATAGAAACACAGGAATAACTCGTCACCTCAGCGGGCAGTAGCGTGTATATTATACATACACGGTAATATATTATACCATGAAATAACATCGGAATAATCCTAACTATATTATACAGTAATATATTAATAAAACTATACAATCACAGGAATAACACGTCACCTCGGCAGGCAGTAGCATGTGGGTATACGGTAAAATATTATAATACGGTAATGTAATATATTATAATACAGTATTATATCAATAAAAAAATACAAACATAAGACTAACACGTCACCTCGGCAGGCAGCAGCGTGTGGTTGTAGAGCTGCAGACTCAGGGCAGGACTCACCCGCAGACTCAGGGCAGGACTCACCCACAGACTCAGGGCAGGACTCACCCGCAGACTCAGGGCAGGACTCGCCCGCAGACTCAGGAAAGGACTCGCCCGCAGACTCAGGGCAGGACTCACCCGCAGACTCAGGGCAGGACTCACCCACAGACTCAGGGCAGGGACTCACCCGCAGACTCGTGGCAGGACTCACCCACAGACTCAGGGCAGAACTCACCTGCAGACTCAGGGCAGGACTCACCCGCAGACTCGTGACAGGACTCACCCGCAGACTCGTGGCAGGATTCACCCGCAGACTCGTGACAGGAGTCACAGGACTCACCCACAGACCCATGGCAGGACTCACCGACTCACCCACAGACCCATGGCAGGACTCACCCGCAGACTCAGGGCAGGACTCACCCACAGACTCAGGGCAGGACTCACCCACAGACTCAGGGCAGGACTCACCCGCAGACTCAGGACAGGACTCACCAGCAGACTCAGGGCAGGACTCATCCGCAGACTCAGGGCAGGACTCACCCACAGACTCAGGGCAGGACTCACCCACAGACTCAGGGCAGGACTCACCCACAGACTCAGGGCAGGACTCACCCACAGACTCAGGGCAGGACTCACCAGCAGACCCATGGCAGGACTCACCCGCAGGCAGACTGCGTTCCCCCAGGCGCCACATGTGGTCGTCGCACTGCAGGAAGGAGCGGTCCAGCCCCTGCTTACGCAGGAATTTATTCGTGTCTTGTCCGTGGGACTTCAGGAAATTCCGGCCACGATTCCACGCCAGAAATTCTTCCAGCGCCGCATTGGTCCTGACCATAAAATGTTATTAATGATTTTAACATCGTGAATAATACAACTTGTGGATGTTCTTTTTGCTTTTGATGCTGCTAATTTTATAACGTACCGTAACAAGCTAATTTTATAATATAATAAATATTATGATAATTTATAATATTTTGTTGCAGCCAATTTTATTTGGTATTCATTTCTAGGGCATCTTCACATTTATGGAAAAAATGCACTATTGTGCTCGCCATGTCCGTCCGTCTGTCTGTCCGTCAGTGACTTCACGTTTTCGTCGACGAGAAAATGCGCTTTCTGTCACTCACTGCAGTAAGAACTGAGTTATATTTTTCGGTGATTCCGTTAACAAATAAAGGGTTAATTCAAGGTTCATGTAGATATATTAACCCATGCCAATGATTTTTGTAACTAATGGCATGGTAAGTGGAATTAACCATCAAATGGATAATGATTCAAGCCGAAAGTACTATGGTCACTGACTATTGTGATGATCAGTGTAACTAAAATAATTACCTAGATAAATTAATGGTATCCAAGCAATTTTTTAAGGGGAAAAAAGATCTTAAAAAGATTCTGAACTTTGGTGCCGTTCCGAGTTGTCCAAGGCAATCACTGCAAATAGTAACTTGAATTGCAGTAAGAAATATTGTTAACAATATATACTACAAGAGATTTTTAATGGTTTTTCCATTAAAACACCAAATGAAAATTTTTATTCTGGGCCTATTAACTTCAAGAGGCAAATTAAAATCAGTGACGTGAAACTAATGCACGTAAATATAAATGTGAAATAATGCATGTTTTAATGGATGTATGGTAAGATACCGTACTGTTAATCACAAAGTCCCAGGTGTGGGGATGAGGACTTACTTGATGGGGTAGTCTGACTCGCTGAGGTTGATCACAAAGTCCCAAGCAGTACGATGGTCCACCAGGTAGCGCATGGCTTGCAGCAGCACCGTCAGCAGAGACGTGCTGCCCCAGATGGTCGCGTGTCGGCGCTCAGCGACGACCACGTTGCTGTAGCGCGCCGCCAGCGCCTCCGCCGCTCTCTGCATCAGGCTTGAGCGCTGGAACGGGGAAAATCCTTATTTAAATCCATTAATTCAAAACAACACAGGTCACAAAAATTTGAAAATTATTTATTAATGATCTCAACTTGACTTATCAATTCGATGGGTAAATTTTTTTAAATTGAAGCATTCTTTCAGCTCAGCTGCCTGGGCCATATTTGCATGGGGTAAAATGTAGCCGCTACAGATGAAGCTTCCTGAGCTTCATATTTTGCAGTAACTTGTGTGTGTGCATGTTTCCTCAAATATGTTGATGTATTTAATGATCATTTCTTCTGTATGTAAACCAAAACATCCTCATCATCATAGTACATGCTCAGTTCACTTTTGCAACTCAGGGGCCATACTTTCAAAACTCGCTAAGTGAATGTAAGTAATTATACACTATTTTCTTGTCATGATTGGTGGATTTTGCTTGAAAGGCCGTCAAAGATTGGCTGATGAACCTAGTATCTCTCGACTTTTTTTTAAAGTATGGATCCAGGTGTTTGGAGGTTCATAATTACAAGATGAGAGTTTTTGAAAACATTCTATTTCTGAAAGGCGACATCATTGAAACGCACTATGTTTCAAATTAACTTGTAATTTATTAATAATTGTTCGCCACAGCCCCGGCAGCAGGGGCCGCGCCAGCCGCAGCGGCACCACCTGGTGCTGCCGGGGGACGAGGATGATTAACAATGATACAGGTATATTAGTATTGAGCAATAATGATAAAGATATCGTTAAAAGTAATGAGGAATAATGATACACGCACCGTTAATGGTAAAGAGCAATAATGATAAAGGTATCATTATTGCTACTAATTAATAAAGAGCAGGTGAAGAATGATTAACAATGATACAGGTATAATTAATAGTATTGAGCAATAATAATAATGATGAAGATATCATTAATAGTAATAAGAAATAATTATATACGTATTGTCAATGGTAATAAGTAATAATGGTACAGGCATAATTATTATTAGTAAGCAATAATGAAGCACGTGCTGTCAATGATAACAAGCAACATTGATCGACATATTGCACACGGACGAGCCTAATAACGATATTGCCTTGATGACGACAGTCAGCAGAGCTCGCAGCTGACAGTGAGCTGAAGACCTCAACTGACCTCATCAGTCACATCAACGATGACGCTGACGGCGATGAAGGATGAATAATAATGATGATACAGGTATCTCTTCTTATTAGGCTTTAACTTTATTAACTAGCTTTATTAATACACTTAACTTTACTTTAACTTTATTTATTATTATTATTATTTATTTTATTTTAATTTTATTTACTTTAACTTATTTAACTTTACTTGTAACTTTATTAATACACTTACATTAGTAAGTAATAATGATACACGTATTGTAAATGAAAACAAGCAACAATGATTGCCATGACAACGACAGTCAGCAAATCTGGAAGCTGACCTCATCAGTCACGTCAACGATGACGCTGACGGCGTCAGCCAAGACGTTGTCAGGAGCCACCACGGCTACCACGACGCTGATGGGGGGCTGCTGCAGGTCCTGCTGCTGCTGCAGGGCGACCTGCTCCCTGAAGTGCAGGCCGTACTGCAGGGCGAGGCTGACGTTGGTGAGGGGGCCGAACGCCCCCTCGAGGGACCGGAACATCTGCTCCTTCAGGTCAAAGTCGGTCCCCACACGCAGGTCCTGGGGGGGCAGGCGTGGTGTATAGAACACATGCTATACAATACACATAATACAATACAACACATTCTATACAATACACTGAGTACAATACAACACATTCTATACAATACACTGAGTACAATACAACACATTCTATACAATACACTGAATACAATACAACANGGAGCAGGATCCATACCTGGAGCAGGATCCATACCTGGAGCAGGATCCATACCTGGAGCAGGATCCATACCTGGAGCAGGATCCATACCTGGAGCAGGATCCATACCTGGAGCAGGATCCATACCTGGAGCAGGATCCATACCTGGAGCAGGATCCATACCTGGAGCAGGATCCATACCTGGAGCAGGATCCATACCTGGAGCAGGATCCATACCTGGAGCAGGATCCATACCTGGAGCAGGATCCATACCTGGAGCAGGATCCATACCTGGAGCAGGATCCATACCTGGAGCAGGATCCATACCTGGAGCAGGATCCATACCTGGAGCAGGATCCATACCTGGAGCAGGATCCATACCTGGAGCAGGATCCATACCTGTAAGATATCCTGGAGGTGGTAGGAGTGCGCCTGTAGGACAGACTTGACGGTCACCCTGCAGGGGGGCGGCGCCCCTGCGACGCCCCCCTCCACCTCGCTGCTGGGGGACTTCTTGGCTCTTGTTCTTCTTCTCTCCGCTACGCGCGAGGAAATAAATTAAATAATATAGGAGAAAACTTCATTATAACAATACAATATTTAAGGGTACCTACTATCATATTTGGGGGTATAATATTCACCCTAAATAGGGGTAAATATATGGGGGGTAAAATATAGGGGTAAATATAAGGTTATACAGTGGTAAATATAGGAATTTACAGAGTTAAATATGTAGGGGTATAATATATAATATTAAGGTGTAATGTATTATTGTTAGGGGAAATATATTTCATCATTGATATCATTACCGGTATATCATATATAATATTAAAATATGTTAACTTTAAATATGCCTATTAACTTTAATTTAATATACATTAAATTTATGTTATTAACTTTAACTTCATTTAAATATTATAATATATTAACTTTATAGATATTTTATATACCGTAAACTGGGGTAACTTTGACTCCCGGGGTAACTTTGACCACTTTTGGTTTTTTAACAAAAACTCCCAAAACTCAAAAACAATTTGACATAGAAAAATTTTGTCAATGGGCATTAAAGACCTAATACTGAGGCTACGTAACACAATAGAAAGATTTAAAAAGTTTGCATATCTAATAGGTTAAAAAAATAAAAATGTGACCCACGAAAAAAAGCTATTATTTAAAGCCTGTCAGAGTACCCCCTCCAATTTTTTTATTTTTTGGTTAAATAACTCCAGGTTTTGATGCATTGTAGTAGAACTCTTCTAGTTACATATGCAAATGACAAATTTTAGGAAAGTGTCATAGTTTGCAAATGGGGGGCGCCGCCCCCAAATGGGGTAACTTAGACCACCTAATGTCAGCCCTGACGCTGTCTCTTATACACATCTAGATGTGTATAAGAGACAGGTGTAACCCTGGTGTAACCTTAATATTTCTTATTCGTTTAATAAACTGTATGTTGAATGTCAACTACTGCCTAATTTCATTTGTTCATTTAATTATTTATGTTACGTACATCTTGATCATCATCTGATCTTAGCATGCTACATCTTTTTGGAAAGCTCCTTTTCAAGGCTGAAAGTTCAGCTCTCTAGGCCTGTTTTTCAGAGTTCCCCTCCCCCCCACAAAAAAAAATTAAGCGAAATCTAAATTTATATATTAAAAGTTAGCGGTTAGCGGCAAATTCCGCTACATTTTTTGGCGATTTATCGGTTTAGCGTTATCGAAGCTAACTTTTCAGTTAGCGGATTAGCGGTTATCGAAGCTAACTTTTAGGTTAGCTGTGCCCACCACTGGCCCTACCTCTACACTTGCCCAGCCTCATTATCTTGCGACAGCCTAGGTTAGGTAAGGCTAGGTTTGAAAAGGTTTGTTTGTGTGGAGAGGCTTTTTTAACTTTTACTGTCTTTGGAAGTAGGCGCATGCTGAGGCGTGGCCTCCATGCAGACTACACTGACCTGTACGGCGCCTACGGGTTTAAACACTTGACCAATTGGCCACCCTAGGCATGATTGCGCAGGGGAAGGAATGCAATTGCGGTGGTGTTGGGCAATGCTGGTCATTAACAAGCATCCCGTCCACAAAATGGCCATCAAGCTAAAAAACTCATGCTAAACAGGTTGCAATCAAATGCTTGGAATCTGATGGCAATCTGAACTCATTGCAATCTGAAGAAGATGAAATATGATGCCAATTTAAAATTGTAATCTGCTGGCAATCTAAAATTGTAATTTGCTAGCAATCTAAAATTGTAATTTGCTAGCAATCTGTACAAGTTGAAATGTGAAGAGGTCGCGGGTCAGGCGAGGGATTTAACGCACCTGCACGCGGCGGTCCGTACAGCCAGGCGTCCAGCATGTTGATGACCTGCAGGCTCTTGACCGCCTCGAACTTGCGTGACTGCCACTCAATATATTTAAATATATGAAAAAATCAAAAAAATCAAAAAAATCGAAAAAATCAAAAAAATCATGATTTTTTTATAAAAAAAATCAAGTGATTTAATCACATGATTTAATCATTTTGATTTAATCATTGCCAACCCTGAATGTAGCACCAGAGAATTCACTGATTTAAATTTTTAGGGAGTCAAGCAATTCTTTAGATGACATGGGTAGATCAAAGGGTAAGTGCAAGGAAGTCCCTACAAATTTAAATCAATGGATTTTCTGGTCATAAATCGCATATGTATAAACAGGTGAATTCTACAATGTAAATAAACCATGTATGTAGTTCAATAAATATTATTGAACTACAGTTACAGAGTCATTTTCTCAAACACGAGATGAACCGATCTTCTTTAAAGAGGAATTGGAAGCGAAGACTTCTTACTGCCACATAAAAATATTTGTTGTTGTTAATATTATTTTGTATGGCATGCCTCACCCATACTGTAGACCGGCCAGGACATAGCCCCTGGTGTAGCAGTGGTCTGTGCAGAGCAGGATGGAAGACATATATAATTAATTATGAATATTCATGCATATAATAATCTATAGCATGCCTCACCCATACTGCAGACCGGCCAGGACATAGCCCCTGGTGTAGCAGTGGTCTGTGCAGAGCAGGGGGCTGTTGTGGGGCTGCTGGCTGACGTGACCACGCAGCAGACGGTTGGCGCGGTCATCTCTGTAGCATCCCAGGTAGCGGCCACGCACTTGTCCTGTTCAACAACAATATAATCTTAAATCAAAAAATATAATCTTATATCTTATATACCGGTATTATCTATATTTAATAGCAACACTTTTCTGTGTGTTTAAAATATGGCACCACATATAATTTATTTGAGGGCTGTAAGGATGCATAACAAGGATATTTGACGTGTCAAGACATTGCCGGCGCCTAAAAATTTACATTTGGTGGGACAATAGGAAAAGATGGAAGGATTGAATCTAAAATTGAAAAATTTTAAATTGGTATATATTAATTTAATTTGAAAAGGATAAATTTGTCCTATTTGGCAACGAAATTGAAGTGAGAATAAAATTACTGAATATGTTTTGTGTTAAATGTGGGTTAGAAGTGATATTTACATCATTAGAATACCTACATAAGCTTTATTTTCAACTATCAGCATTATTATATGTTGATGGATCAAGACATAATATTTTCAGAGCTGCCTGGTTCTTGAACCTGCAATGTTAAAGAAGCAATTATCTGTTTATGATATTTATATGAATTTGATTTAATCTTGGTCTGTCTGTGACATGTAGAATTGGTTCATCATTGTAAATTTAATCATGATGCCCTGAATTTTTTCAGAATGCGACTTCATAATTTCATTTAACATTAATATAAATTGCTTTTCTAGTAGCCAGAAATTGAAGGGATTTTGATTTAATTTAGCTTAATAACCATCAATAAGCAGGGAATGCTGTGCAGTAGCCTTGTCCTGAACTTGGGACAGTCAACATACAAACGTGCTTCATCAGATATGAGAACTATGAACCTAGTAAGGAATGTACTTGTGCTGTCCAATATTCTGTATTATTGTTTCAGGCATAATATATTTTTCACAGTGAAGGTTTGTAGTGGATTCTTTGAAGGGAAGGTTTGTGGTAGATTTTTTGTGAGGGATAGTTTAAAGTACATTCTATAAGGTGGTGGTTCCAGCAGATTCCAGATGTATTTATACAGATAGTATACGTCCAACATTAGGAGTAGGTAATGTTTTATATAATAGATTCATGACAGTGATAAATAATAATGAAGATTCCAGAATTTGATAATTTGTGGTATAATTCAGAAAATGGACAAAACACCTGCACAAAATGTTTTTTGTTATTTCAGATCAATTATATTCTCAGCAATTTGAAGGAAAGACATGCAACTGTATTTGGGAAACATTATTTTTCATATCAAGAAGAGAATTTCAGTCTTACATGCAAGAGACCATAAATTCATAATTTTTGAAGAACTTGCTTAACACGTTGACTCAGAAGTGGTACATATGTGTACCATGAAATGTATTTCTCCAGGACGTAGTGGTACATAATTCAGGTTGCCTAAAATTGGCCAAATTCAAGAACAAAAAAGGCTGATAACTCAAAATATACTAGTTTATTTTTAGGTTCCACTATAAAAATTCCATTCATTTTCTTTTTGCAGTATTTAAAGATTTAATTAGGAAGTACCCCTATCATAAATTTTAGCCGGCCAACGCAATTGAGAAAAACTAAATCACGGAATTTGTTCGGAAAAAATGACCGTCTGGCAACCCTGTTTAAAAAAAGTACAAAAAATGAAATTATAGTACAAGATGAAGCAATCGTAGTCAACGTGTTAAAATTCCACAAAAAAGTTACACATCTGTCAATGCTCTAAAAATTTGTGATAGTATCCTACAACAGACTAAAGCATGATTTTTTAGAAAAAATTTCATGTTATCACATTAATTCCCAAGAAATTTAATTCAATACTACATAGCAAAACAAACCTCGCAAAAATATTGAAACATGCCACGTCATGAAATAATTACAATGTAGTGAACTAAAATTATTTCATTATAAATTATTGGTTATTATAAATTATCATAAAAGTAAATATACC
>NW_025945714.1:1859-30886 GCF_000764305.2 Hyalella azteca | reverse complement strand
CAATATGACCTTGTTAAGAAAAACGCACTCTAGTATATCCTTGTTAATATAACTCAATGTATTTTTCTACATTGAATTTTCATTCTTAAAAAGTGTTTAATAGACAGAATTTGTTCGTATTATTCATTCAATTAACCCTAATTGCCACGGGTTGTCGTGTCATGCTACAACCTCGGGTGCAAATGATTTCTGCCCTCAATTCTGTTAAGTATTTTTTAGGTGTCTTTTATTTTACATACGCTGCGATTATTTTACCAGCTATTAATATAGATTGTTTCCTATCAAATGCAGTCTTCAAACGCACAATTGTGAACTCGTATCTATTTTTAAAAATTATGAGAAGGAAAGGACCGAATACCTGTCCTCAAGCAGAGCCATTCCCGTGCACGACAACTAAGTAAAAAATATCCAGGTTACTAATACACTACACTCAGTTTTTAACAAGTATAAAATACACAGATGAATACATTTAAGTGACTTAAGCATTGTACTGTGGTTCTCACCTCAAAAACACTATGATTTTCAACCAATTTCTTTGGTGTTGGAGCAGAGACTTCTTGATTCAGGAGTCCAGAGTATTGGTAGAGAAACAACACAGTTGACATTAAGCAGAAACAAATGCTGTACTTGCGACATGTTCTCCTCAATATGTTGAAACCAACACCAAGCACTGCTCGAACAGGAGGAACAGCCATTTTGCTAGGGACTCCCACACATTTGTGTGATTGGAAATGAACAGTTATTCTACATGCTTTTACACAAGAAAAAGCTAAATTTCCCAAATTTCATCTATGCCTTGAATTACTACTTATGAGCCACATTTTATGTTCTGAAAAGGAAATATATTTTACATCCAGTATGCCATATATAATAGTAGGATCCTCAATGTTTGGTATAAATTTCAAAATGCTAAGTCCAATTCTACAAAGGTTATGAAAAAAAGACTGAAAACTCGGATTTTTAGAAGCTTGCACTATATCTGCTGAGTGGCAACTTGTACTGTACTACATCAAGGTACCGGTATGTAAAAAAGCGGCGCAAGCAGCAATGCTATGGTATGTGTCAATATCACAAACTGGCAGATTTTCCTGACATGCAGCAGCCAGTAGTCATTTTGTGCTGTTCTCCTTGCTCAACTGACAGCTTAATTTAGACATCTCATGTTTTAAAACCAACAAAGGAATCTCAATTTATAAACATCCTTCTTGCTGGCCGGACAAGCTTTGTAGTCCTGATGTATCAGGCTCTGGAAAGATGGTAATCTTTTAGCAAATAATATCTTTAATTGGCATAAATAAATAAATAAATAAATGAAATTCATCTCTGACTAGTCTGTTACTGTAGACCAGTCAGGGTCAGGCAGCAAGAGGGACTAGTCTGTCACTGTCCTACACTAGGTACTTCACAAGGCCCAAACATTAGGTACTTTGCTAGGTATGCACTAGGCAGCCCGGTCTGGTAGAGGCTCATGGTGAGGCACTAGTCACTAGGCACGCACTAGGTAGCCCCGTCTGGTAGAGGCTCATAGTGAGGCACTAGTCACTAGGCACCCACTAGGTAGCCCGGTCTGGTAGAGGCTCATGGTGAGGCACTAGTCACTAGTTACGCACTAGGTAGCCCGGTCTGGTAGAGGCTCATGGTGAGGTAGCCCCCGCAGGTGTAGCGGGCGCTGCCGGGGCAGGTCATGTCGCAGGCGCCCTCGCTGCTCAGCTGCGCCGCTGCCACCTCCTCGTTGCCACAGAAGCACTCTTTGCTGTACAATATGTGCTTAATTTAAGTATATCTGGTAAACAACAGTACACAATAGTACAATGCAAAACAATATGTGCTTACTTAAAGTACATCTGGCAATCAATAGTAAACAATAGTACAATGCTCTACAATATGTGCTTAATTAAAGTACATCTGGTAAACAACAGTACACAATAGTAGAATGCTGTATGATATGTGCTTACTTAAAGTACATCTGTTAAACAAGAGTACACAATAAATGCTGTACAATAACTGCTTACTTAAAGTACATACATTAAATAATAGTACACAATACGACAATGCTCTCTACAATAAGTGCTTGATTAAAGTACATCTGTTAAACAACAGTACACAATAAATGCTGTACAATATGTGCTTACTTAAAGTACATCTGTTAAACAATAGTACACAAAAGTACAGTGTTTAATTATATGTGCTTACTTAAAGTACATCTGTTAAACAACAGTACACAATAAATGCTGTACAATATGTGCTTACTTAAAGTACATACATTAAACAATAGTACACAACAGTACAATGCAAAATAATATNAGGTTTTTGGGAACTTTCATTTAGATTACTATGATGGGTTCAGCGATACATAAATGTTAATCCTGTTGTAAGAGTAATTACTATCTGATTAATAATGATTAATATTAGAAGTATTACATGATTAGTATTACTAAATATCACTGACAATATATAATACTATTAATTACTCCCTAATGTCAAATACCGGTAAGTAATGTTTTTTTGGAAAAATTATAATAATTAAATATTATAGAACTCCAATTGCGGAGTCATTTTTTCATGAATTTGTGATGAACTGACCTTTTTTCAGGAGGTATTGGTAGCAAAGACTTCCTACTGTCACATAAAAATATTTTTTATTAATATCATTATGTGAAGACTTCTTACTGCCAGATAAAAATATTTTTTATTATATCTTCATGTGTTGCATGCCTCACCCATACTGCAGACCGGCCAGCACATAGCCCCTGGTGTAGCAGTGGTCTGTGCACAGCAGGATGGAAGACATGTATAATTAATTATGAATATTCATGCATATAATAATCTATAGCATGCCTCACCCATACTGTAGACCGGCCAGCACATAGCCCCTGGTGTAGCAGTGGTCTGTGCACAGCAGGATGGAAGACATATATAATTAATCATGAATATTCATGCATATAATAATCTATAGCATGGCTCACCCATACTGTAGACCAGCCAGCACATAGCCCCTAGTGTAGCAGTGGTCTGTGCACAGCAGGATGGAAGACATATATAATTAATCATGAATATTCATGCATATAATAATCTATAGCATGGCTCACCCATACTGTAGACCAGCCAGCACATAGCCCCTGGTGTAGCAGTGGTCTGTGCACAGCAGGGGGCTGTTGTGGGGCTGCTGGCTGACGTGACCACGCAGCAGACGGTTGGCGCGGTCATCTCTGTAGCATCCCAGGTAACGCCCACGCACTTGTCCTGTCCAACAACAATATAATATTATAGCCAACACTATAATCTTATATCCTACAATATAATCTTATATCCAACAATATAATCTTATAGCCAACAATATAATCCTATGTCTTATATATTATATCTTATAGCAACGTTTTTGTGTGTGTTTGAAGTCTGGCACCACAAATATGTAGGGGCTGTAGGGACGCATGACAAGGACATTTGCCGTAGGATACTCGACGTGTCAGGATATTGCCTGAGCCTGAAAATTTACATTTGGTGGAATAGGAAAGGATGGAAAGATTGAATCTAAAATAAACAACTTTTAAATTGGTATATATTAATTTAATTTGAAAGGAATAAATTTTACCTATTTGGAAACGAAATTCAAATGAGAGTTAAAATTATATGTTTTGTGTGAAATGTGGGTTAGAAGTGGTCTTTATATCATTAGGAACATTAGCTTTATTTTCAATTATCAGCTTTATTATATGTCGATAGATCTAGACATCATAATGTTTTCAGAATTAGCTGGTTCTTAAACCTGCAGTCAAATATAGTGTAGCATTGTTTCAGGCATAATATATTCTTGACAGTGAAGGTTTGCAGTGGATTTGAGGGGAAGGTTTAAGTGTAGGTTCATGGTAGATATTAACGGGATAATTTATAGTACATTCTACAAGGTGATGGTTCACAGCCGATTCCAGATGAACATTATACAGATAGTATACGTCCATTATTGGAAATATGTAATGTTTTATATAATAGATTCATGAGGGTGATGTATTATAATGTAGATTCCAGAATTTGTTAATTTGTAGCATAACTCAGAAAATGGACAATACAACCCCACAAATGTATTTTTATTATTTCAGATCAATTAAATTCTAAGCAACTTCAAGGAAAAACATGCAACTGTATTTGAGGAACATCATTTTTCATATCAAGAAGTGAATTTCATTCTTACATGCAAGAGACCAAAAAATATTAATAATTTTTGAAGAACTTGGGTAAAGTTCCACAAAAAAGTTACACATCAGTCAATACTCTACAAATTTGTAACAGTATCCTACAACAGACTAAAGTATGATTTTTTAGAAATTTTTTCATGTTATCACGTAATTCCCAGCAGATTTAATTCAATACTACATAGCAAAACAAACCTCGCAAAAATATTGAAACATGCCACGTCATGAAATAATTACAATGTAGTGAACTAAAATTATTTCATTATAAATTATTGGTTATTATAAATTATCATAAAAGTAAATATACCTAACCAGCCATACAACCTTAATACTCCTCATACTCACTTTTCCTGGCTGCAATGCAAGTAAAATGTGGATTAGATAATTTGCATAGATATCATCTTTATCATTTGATGATATATAAATTGAAAATCAAAGTTTTCAATATCTAGATATAAATATATGTGCGTGGTATTACAAGTGGTCAGTTAGTGTAACACTTGAATTGAATTTTCAAAATTTCATTAATATGATGAAAAGAAACATTAGAAAAAACATTGTGAAAAAAAACACACACACAAAATGAGAGATGGTTATATGCAGGAAAAGTTTCCAAAAACTTAGATGGTTGAATATCTTTATCAGAATTATGTAAATAATTACATTAATACATAATACGATATGATTACCGTACATAAGATTTTGCTCAAGTCTTAAAGTTAACTATGAACTTTGCACAACCTTAGCACTGCATACAGTTTTTGTAAATTAGAACTTGATAATCAATAGGTTTTGATGTTACTGTTTATTTGGCACTTAAGCTTTAAAATTTTATTTAAAATTTTCCTGTTTGACTTCCACCATTGATTGTACTTTAGCTCCTTACAATTTAGGTGAACTGATATGGTGTTACATAAAGGATTTTAGATCAAGATATGGTTAATTTATTGTTTTTCCCCTGTAAAATCTAGTTATCAAGGTTAAATATAGGATTTTTTATACAGATATAGTGAATCTATTGTTATAATAATAATAATATTAATAGCGGATTCAGCATTTGGTAGGCCGTAGGCCTGTTGCTAATTCTTAACATCACAGAACATCCACAGCTTGTTGCGGTCTTGAACTCGCAACTCACTGCTACAATTCTGCTGTACTTAACCGCCCGGCCTCCTCGCCGTTTCTGACCAGAAACTGGCGCACAGAGCTGGGATCGAACCCGCGCCTCTCTGCGCCAATCTTGGTACTCTGAACTTTAACCACTGGGCCACCCTGCCCAGTAAGTTAATCCCCCTTTTGAATTTTTCAAGTTGTACGTAGTTTTCAAGAGCTAATAAAGCTTCCTCTGATTCCAGAGTATATAAATCCTCACCTTGACCAGGACAATAGCTCACAAGCCTCTGAGGGTAGAAACTGCCAAGAGAAACCTGCTCAGGCAACGAAGAGTAGGTAGGAATACATCAGTTTGCAGCATAAAATATCACATGAAAATAGACTTAAATGCTCAAGGTATGGGCAATCAATTGCTTCACCACTGTATGGAGCAAATATATACCTATGAGACATATCATTTTTTTTTTTTGTCACATTAACGGTAGAAATATATCTAATTCAAAATAATATACCGTACTACTGCAGCAAACAGGGCAATTCAAGCGTTTCTTAATTTGCTGCACTATCTATCAAAAATGTATCTTCATATGATAGTTCCATCAAGTTTATTCATTGCTGACCTGACATGATATATTAGCAATAAGTCTCTTGCACTCTTCTGATGAGGCGCGTCGGTATGCCGACTCTGCCTCCGTCCCAAGTTCAGGACACGGCAACTGAACAGCATTCCCTGCAAAGAAGTGGTTATTAGGCTATATTAAATGAAATCCTTCCAATTTCTGGCTCTTAGAAAAGCAATTTATAATAATAGTAAATGAAATTATTAATTCACATTCTAAAAAATTTGTGGCAGCATAATTAAACTTATAATTATAAGTCAATTCTACAAATCACAAGGCCAAAATTAAATCAAAATCACATATACCAGTATATCATAAACAAATATCAACTGCTAACTTATTTTTGAATGATAGAGTTGATAGTTTTCTGATTTGCATGCTTTGGAACATTGTGGAACATTTCGAACACATATTCATAGTTATTTTAAAAGTATGCAGATTATTAAAATTTTATGCTCAAGATCTTGAATGGAATTTGATCTGCTCTGCACATGAAGCTATGTTTGGCACATAAAAATGATTTGGATTCAACAGATTGTTGCTGTTTAAATGTTCACAGTAAGCAATATAAACAATGAGTGTTACGGTAATTACTGTACACAGTAAGCACTATAAACAATGAGTGTTACAGTAATTACTGTACACAGTAAGCACTATAAACAATGAGTGTTACAGTAATTACTGTTCACAGTAAGCAATATAAACAATGAGTGTTACAGTAATTACTGTTCACAGTAAGCAATATAAACAATGAGTGTGCCAGTAGTACTTATTGTTCTCAGTAAGCAATGTAAACATTAAGTGTTCCAGTACTTACTGAGTACAGAAATGTTACTGTTCACAGTAAGCAGTGTACAAATGAGTGTTACAGTGTTACAGATAACTGGCAAAAATGCAAGCAAGACTCAACAAGCTGCATCAGTCTGTCCCTACATGTTTATTTCTCTCACCTGCAAAGCTCCAAACTTTGTTGTTGGCCTCCAATTCCAATAATGCAAGCTCTCGCTGCAGGGGAAAGAAAGCCAATGATTCTCTTTAATTTATATTTTTATAGTTCTTTTATAAAAGTTTTACTCAAGTGTATGGAGTTTCAGAAAGATTGGTCAGTAGGTAAATAGCGGAATTTTTCTTGCCCTGACACTCAGCTTAAATCATAGACACATTTATGTACTACGCACATAATCCAAATAGGAGAATTTAGTGGTAATTTTTTTTTTAAGTTGAATTCAACAAGAGAAACAAAAATATGTATATTTTTTGTTTAGGTAAAACTTCAAATAATCACTCATGATAACAATCACTCATAATAAAGCTTGTTCATGAATCTCAGGCAAATTTTTTATGTGTACAAGAATTTTTTGAAGTACTAGGTATTATTCTCAATAAGAACATGTCTTCATTTTACCATTGATTTAAGCAATTAAAACAATTGATAGCTTAAATTGCAAATGAATGAAGAACTTGATATTGTAGAAAAAGACAAAAATTCATAGAGTTTTTAATTTTCAATTTAGGAAATTTTCAAGAATTAGCTACAAGATTGTATAGCTATGAATTAGCTGCAACTTCAGGCAATCAACTGGAATAATTTCATGTTCTTTATCAATAGCCTAAAGTTGAACTTAGCTAAATTGTTTTTTAGTTAACAAAATGTCCAATAAAAAGAAAAGTAAAAAATATCCAGGTTACTAATACACTACATAGTAGTCATTTTGTGCTGTTCTCCTTGCTCAACTGACAGCTTAATTTAGACATCTCATGTTTTAAAACCAACAAAGGAATCTCAATTTATAAACACATAATCTTGCTTTAAAAAAATTTATTTTGTATATTGTCAAACAAGTTTAATAAGGGACTGGCAGGGTAAATCAGGACAGTCCTTTATCATGGCATAAAATGTTACCTGTAGCAGCAAAACTAATTGAAGAATTGCAAAACTAAAAATAGAGGCATAAACTTCAACATTTTTCCTATCTATGTATGTAGCATAAAGGAAGTTAAGAAATCATACATTTACTAGCTCTAAAAAATCCCTGAGAAAATGTTTATAAATGACATTTTGGAAAAGTACTTCTACTGAGGTCTGCAGTAAAAAAATATTTGCTGTATCACAAAATTTTGCTTTAGAATCTTTCACAATGGGCAAAAAATGTTTTGACGGAATATGCATCTCTCAATCGGAAACAAAATTGAGGCCATTTCTACAAGACAAAGTATCAACATGTTGACTCAAAAGTGGTACATATCTGTACCATGAGGTATATTGCTCCAGTAAGGAGTGGTATTAGGCCATTATTATTATTAAGGAGTGGTATTAGGCCATCAAAGACCCAATACTGAGATTACATAACACAATAGAAAGATTTAAAAAGTTTGCATATCTAATAGGTTAAAAAATTAATAATGTGACCCAAAAAAAAAGAGCTATTATTTAAAGCCTGTTGGAGTACCCCCTCCAATTTTGGTATTTTTTGGTAAAATAACTCCAGGTTTTGATGCATTGTAGTAGAACTCTTCTAGTTACATATGCAAATGAAAAATTTTAGGAAAGTGTCATAGTTTGCAAATGGGGGGCGCTGCCCCCCAATGGGAGAACTTTGACCACCTAATGGCAGCCGTGACGGGGTAACATTGACTGGCTTGGAAATTAAGTTAAAATTACCATAGGTACCTATTACTATATAACCTATATAACATATTTTATGTTTGATACACCTATTAATGTTTCTTCTTTATGTTTCAGACTCTACAGAGTCTTATATACGGTAATTTTAACTTAATTTCCAAGCCGGTCAATGTCACCCCGTCACGGCTGCCATTAGGTGGTCACATTTTGCCCATTTGGGGGCAGCGCCTCCAATTTGCAAACTATGACACTTCCCACAAATTTGTCATTTGCATATGTAACTAGAAGAGTTCTACTACAACGCACCAAAACCTGGAGTTATTTGGAGTTATTTTACCAAAAAATTAGATTGATTTTACCACCCAGTCAAAGCAACCCCAAGAGCTGGGGTAACAAAGACTAGTTAGCAAAGGCTCAAGTTAAGAAAAAATGGATTAAAAACAAAGAATATTGATTACATTTACCTTGCTCAGTGAAAAAAATTTCACTTATCGAAAAATAAGTGCATCATCGGTCATCACAAAATTGTGCATAGAATGTCATATATAGAATTGTGCACCTGGCAACATAACATTGACCTGAACTATGATTAATTTCTCCAAAACATATGATGGTTGTCACTAAAACATTCCTTTCTGTTTCAGGTATGTTTTCCACTATATTTTTTTATAGTAAATTCACTTAACCTCATTCACTTTTCATAGTAAATTCACTTTCACTTAGTAAAATGGTGTGAAATTACAAGCCGTCCTGTAAGCTTACAGATACAGAAAAAATGCTATAAGGCTGCTGATATGAAGCTTGCTGTGGACAAGGTTGTTGTAAATGCGCAATGGCATGTTCATGGATACAGTAATATTGCATCAATAATATGGTAATTAATGTAGTATATGGTAATATCATATTGATAAATGAAAAAGAAGTAAAAATTGCAGAAAAAGTCATTTATTCTACCTCTACATCATCTACAATGAAAGAGGAGGACTTCAGAGTACTGTTAGTAATGAATGAGTACACTCTGCATGCTTCAAATGTTTTAAAATGAAGTTTTATTCCAAGTGTCCTGAGTAGCCCCGTTTGATGGGGCTACTCGGGACACTCTTTTTTTTTTGCTTCTGGCACCTTACGAATAGCATATGGAATTTTTTGGAGAAGCCATGTGATAGCCCTTGCAAAGAGCTTTGAAATGAGGCTAAACTTGTCTATAAAATGTTTCATGGTAAGAAGTTACGAATGAAAAACGTTTGAAATCGTCCTGAGTAGCCCCGGTTGACGGTTTTATACCAATTTTTGAAAGAAATAGACACAGCTCAAGAGTAGCTATCCCAAAAATCAGTACACCATATTTGTACTGCAATGTACCACAGCCAGTTCACCTAACTCAGCTAACTGGATTCACATAGTGGGCCAAGACTGTATCACAGAGCTGTGGTACAATAATGTCCCACTTTGTTTGTCAAGGTTTTTTTTTGCTGTAGTACGTTGTGGTACTGGTACAAATATGACCCACATGTTTTCTCTCACCAACATGTCCGATTTTAGTCTGGTCTAATGCATAGAGAGCTACGCACCTCCTTGCACTGCACGGGAAGAGTCAAACTAACTTGAGAAATGAAATTGGTCACCGTCTGCTAGGGAAGTTTGGCATATGAGCAATTAGAGTTCAGAGTCAACGTGTTAAGGGACACATATGTGACCTACCCGGTCCTCACTGGGTCCTGGGGTGAATGGGATACCATTAAAAATGCATTTACAGCAGAACCTTGTTTAGCACCAGGGTGCAGAAGGTGGAAGCAGCGTCGCCAATACATGGGTTTTTAAGCCCAAAGCAACGTCAACCATTTTCAAGATGGGTCGCTGGGTAATTTTTAATGAAAAGCCATTTTCACTCAGTAATGAAAAACTATTTACAAGCCACAAACTTATTCACAAGGTTGCATGCACGTGTTACCCCAAACAACTAATTTCACCCTAAAAACAGTCTGATTGTACAGCAAGTGTCAACTGAACATGTGATGATGCAGTCTGACCGCTCTAATGTGACTGCAAGTACATTTTGTTTACATTTTTTTGGCGGAAACTCATTGCAACCGATTTCTGGACAAGCTTTACTTCATCCTGATCCATCCAAAGTACCAGAAACCTTACTTTTTTCTAAATAGTTGGCCTAAGACTGACAAATATATTAAATGCAAGAACTTCAATCTAAATGTGTCAGCAAGATCTTCTGAAGGCGTAAATTTTGCTACTGGAGCGTCGCCTAAGATCTTGCAATATTCATCCACTCTCTGCACAGAGGTCAGTGGGTTTAGCAAAGGCTGCCTCCAGTGTCCAGTCAACAAAAAAATTGGTTAATGGGTTAATGACAAAGAAATTTGATTAAATAAATTCATATAATAGCTCTTTTTCGTGGGTCACATTTTTAATTTTTAAACCTATTAGATATGCAAACTTTTTAAATCTTTCTATTGTGTTACGTAGCCTCAGTATTAGGCCTGTAATGCCCATTAACAAAATTTTTCTATGTCAAATAGTTTTTGAGTTTTGGGGGGTTTTTGTTAAAAAAACCAAAAGTGGTCAAAGTTACCCTGGGAGTCAAAGTTATCCCAGTTTATGGTAATGCATCATTGGTCATTACAAAATTTTGCATATAATATCATGGATAGAATTGTGCACCAGCCACCAGCCCACCAGATTGACCAGACAAGGGGCACAACTTATACCTTATGCTGATGATGCACCAGGAGTTACTGAGGAGTACAGGACCAGATGCTGTAGTTAAGACGCACAAGGGGCCCAAGGAAACGTAGAATGAAAAGTAGGCCTAATAGTAATTAACATGAACAATGATTTATTTCTCCAATACTAATAGTATGATGCGATGGTTATCATTAGAAAATTTTCTTGCAGTTTCAGGTAGGTTTCTTATAATTTTTTATAGTGAATTATTCAATTGGCCCAATTAAAATGGTACAGAAACAAGCCCAGTGGCTTACAGAGAAAATGTAGACCTAGCCTAAAAGGCTGCTCATAATACTCAAATCAAAGCTTGCAGTGGACAAGGTTATTGACAATGGCATAAAAGTTTTTTAGAGGGGTTCTACGTTGACCGTTATAGAAGTTAAGGAGAATGAGTTAGGTAGTAGGTACCATAGAAGGGAAAAAATACTTTTTCCTGAATTTGTTACCTACTTACCTAACTAATATCATCAATTATCAATAGAGGAAAAAATACTAATCAACAAAAACGTCATGATATATTCTACATCCTCTACTACAAATGAAGAGGAGGACTTTGGAGTACTTATAGCAATTAGTAATGAATGAGTACACTCTGAATGCTCCATGTGTTTTAAAATTAGGATTTATTTCAAGTGTCCCAGAGCAATGATGAATGAGCCCACCAACAACATCGGAGGTGGCATTCTTCTTCTCCGGGTGTCCACGCTGGGTAGTGGGACGCCGCAGGACAACCGCAAGGATGACCGTTGGGCCTGAGAGCTTCTGCAGTCTGATACTTACTTGGTTACTTGGTTAAGATGAGGCGCGTCACCGACTGAAGTATTGGCGCCCCCATTCAGCTACCTTCGTGGATTACTAAATGTTGTCAAGCATGTTGGTATCTTGGAGGTACTTGATAATTATATCAGCAGGAAATTTAGGGGCTATGAGCGAGGACAGGCTGAAGGAGACTCCGAGGCGGATGCATGCAGCTTTCAGTTGATTGCGATGAGGAGACAGTGCAGGGCAGTTAATGAAGAGGTGGTCAAGGGTGAGCCGGCATTGACATGAGGAGCACTGGTATGGGGGTGAGCTTGTGAAGTGATGGCCATGCGTTTCAAATTAAATTCAGTGCAATTAGAATGCACGCCATGGGCCGGTCCTTTCTTACCCCATGAAGGCTGCGATCCTGTCTTACCCCATTTGACTATATGTGATAAACTGAAATTTGAGGCTGTGACAATGCCGTATTTGTTTCACTTATGTGCAATTAAAAAAAATGTGCACATGAGATTTGATATGTTTTTTCGTTACCCCTATCCTTTCTATTACTGGTAAAAAATATAATGTTACTAACTTCTTAACTTTTATGTTAAAATCTATTTTGAAATAATGTGCTGAAATAATTGAAATGGTACTGTCATTGGTACACATATGTACCACTCCCGGCACTCCGTACTGGACTAACTGGAGCAATATACCTTGTGGTACAGATACCTATGGTAACCTACCCCTTTGGAGTCAACGTTTCAAGAGTTAAATTTGAGGCCAATGGTTATGCTCCAAGCTGGGGCCTGCTGGGGGATTTGCACCAAGTCAAGCATGGTCAATGCATCTACTTTTTGAATGGCAACTAGAGCTTTAATGCCTTTTTTGGAGCTAAAAGTTCACTAATAGATAAATTATCTCCTATTAAACTGTTAACAAAAGTATACAACTGGGTCTTGACTCGTGAGACCCCAAGTTTATAAACATGTCCTGTATTTTGCTGCCATGAGATTTAATAAGTATGAAAATTTCAATCTTGAACCAGAATGATAAGTAACAGAATTTTGATTGTACCAATAAGTGCAATAACACCACCATATTCATTTAATGATATATAACAAAGTTCTGTTCCAAAATTTATCATCCTATGAACTTATGAAGCCTTCATAGCGACAAACCAGAGATTTTTTAGAATCAGTTCATCTTTAATTTCCTCATTTACTCAAGATTTTGGCCAATTTCTCAAGTATGACACTAATGCTGGTATCCATGATACTTAACCGGTCTACTTATAGGACTCAAAAATGAACTTGAGACTGAGTCTAAAAAACTCTCTGCTTTGCCACTATCATGACTATGTTAATGAAGGTTCAACAGGTGGTCATTTGACAGTAGGCTGATCATCTGATGCGACGACGGGACTGATACGAACGGGACGATGGGTCAGTGGATTCTTCTTCTTCTTTTTAGGGTGACTAGTATCTAGACTGGGTACAGTGGGTAGACTTAAAGCCACAGCCCACAGGTCTACCTTGAGGACAATCGTTGGGCCTGAGAGGCGCCTGTAGGTAAACACTACAACTGCATTCTTGTTTATAGTAGGTCAGTGGATACACCAATACAGTAGCTCAAGCTCAGCATGCAAACTGTGGAAAACAGGGCAAACATGGCACAAGAAAACATCCACTAGCAAGAGCTGCAGCGGCGCTGCTCAGAGTCAGAGACAGGCACCAACTACTTTTCATATCAAGCTAGAAGAATGAATTACAAATAAATGAAATAATAAGACAAAATAAGCTATCCAAATAGATCAGCAGTATTTACAATTCAGTTTAGTTCTTACAATTTAACCAAGTTTCGGTGTCGTGCAGCGTGGCGGAGCGGACGTGTCTGAATTAGCTCTGGCAAACAGTGAAATTTCTAAGAAAAAACCTTCTGCCAACAAGTGATCTAGGCGAATCCAGTGTATGAACATTGGTAGACAACAGACAGCAACTTTCCACGACGGATTCGGCGTTTTTTTTTATTTTGGGCATGTGATAAAGCACCCAACCTTCGGCTGATCATTTTCCAAGATGGCGGCCTCCGGCATGACATTGCACTAGGAGCACGGCGAGTCTTCTTCAATCGGCAACTTACATCTCACACACGCATTATTTAGATTCAAAGGAAGCTGTGAGTAAACTTGGTTTCTGGCCTGCTGTTGATGAAAGAAGATACTATGCCACCCCCAACCAGAGGTAGGAAAGTGAGTCGTAGCAATGACCGTGCAGCAGCAGACGAAGAGCAACCGGCACCCTGTGGCAAGTGTAGTGTGCACTGCACAATCAATGACAAAGCACTACACTGCAGACTTTGTGATCGCTGGTTCCACACAAAATGCCAAGATGTGAATGATGCAATGTATAAGGTCATAGTAGAAGACAGCAAATCTGCAAACCCCCTGTTGCACTGGTACTGCAAGTGCAAGCCAACATGCACAAAGCTGGCAACTAACTTCGCTGACAGTCTGTTGAAGATACAGTCAGAGGTTGGCCGATTGGGACTAGAGATGGTCGAAGTAAAGAACAGAGTAGGCAGTATTGAGGATGGCCATTTCACCCCTGTCATGGAGGAGAAAGTATAAAGTTTGACATCAGGAACAGAGGCTGCAGCAGCTGCAGTTGAGATGGATGAGATTGTGAAACTTGTCGAGGACAAAACCAAGGAGAAGAGCTTGGAAGCTGAAGATAGGGCACGCAGAAGCATCACGAATTTGATTGTTTTTGGTATACCTGAACCCACAGAAGGTGATGAACAAAAAAGGAAGAGGGACGACATCAAGGAGTCTGAGAGGATACTGGCTGAAGTGGGCAGCACCCAGAAGCCGCGTGAAATAAGGCGCCTTGGAAACTTCAGAGAAGGGGCTGAGAGACCTAGACCTCTACGCCTATCTTTCGCCACCCAGTCAGAAAGGGATGATGTTATGCAAGCCATTCGCAAGATAAAAAATGAGGCTCGCAGGGGAGGTGATCACCGGAATGATAGGTTATGCATGCATAGTGGCAAAGCAGAGAGTTTTTTAGACTCTCCCTCAAAGGCTCAAATTAATTTTTGAGTCCTATAAGTAGACCAGTAAAGTATCCTAGATACCATCATTATCATACTTAAGAAATTGGTTTAAATCTTGAGTAAATGAGGAAATTAAAAATGGACTGATTCTAAAAAAGCTCTGGTCTGCCACTATGTATGCATGAAGATAAGTGCTAGGAAAGACTTGACCCCTATGGAGAGGAAAGAGGAAGAAGCACTGTTCAAGGAAATGAAAGAGAAACAAGAACAATCAAGAGCGGCAGCCGGCAGGGGATGACATCGCCAAGTGGGTGAGAAAAAACGGCAAGGTGGTCAACGTGGGCAAATACCCACCACAACACTAAGAGCAAGCTAAGCCAACAAAACTTCACCTGCACAAAGTTTTAACCATACAAGCACTTTTTCTTCATCTACTAGCACAAATAAAACTGTAAATGCGTTTGACGTTTTCAAAATATTGGACTCAGTCGTGTGTCTATACACAAACGCAGACAGCTTGATGAACAAGCGCAATGAACTAGATGCCCTCATAGTCTAGACATTCACCGACCATCTGTGGTTGGAATAGTTGAGGTGAAACCAAAGAACCAGCGTTTCAACGTTCAAGAGTGTGAGATTGCCCTTCCAGGATTTGAAAGTTTTCACAATTTGGAAAGCAAAGGAAGAGAAATCTGCCTGCACATCAAAAGTGAGCTTAACCCCTCATGCAAAAACGTGAAAATTGACTTTGAGGAGTGCATGTTTGTCGACTGTAAACTCAGCAATAGTGAAACCTGGACCATAGGCCTTGTTTACCACAGCCCCAGTAGCTCAGAAGACAACAACCAGAACCTGAACCAACTACTGAGTACTGAGAACGGTGACAGAGGCTAAACCCCAGCACCTGCTTGTACTAGGTGACTTCAATTTTCCAGAAATAGACTGGGAAAGAGAATTAAGCAGAGCAAGCACAAACCACCCTGCCAGCAAGTTTCTCACTGTATTTAAGGACACCTACCTTATCCAGCACCAGAGAGGGCCAACTAGACTCAGAGATGGCCAGCGCCCAACGCTGGACGACTTGGTAATGACAAACCGGCAGGACCTGGTAAACGAGATAACCACAGCCTCAGCACTTGGTAAAAGCGACCACGCCACACCTGTCTCTTATACACATCTAGATGTGTATAAGAGACAGCGTCCACGGCGCCTACGAAGCTGACCGCCCCCAGCTGCACCTTCACGACGGCAGAGATACCCGCGGGAACAGCCTGAAACTCGCCAAGGGCCGCTGCAGACTGAACGTCAGAGCCGGCTACTTCTCCTACAGAGTCGTGTCAATATGGAACAGCCTGCCGGACAGCGTCGTCACTGCCCCCTCTATTAACGCCTTCAAGATCAGGCTCGACAAGCACTGGGCAACACGCATAGAACAGTACGACCCCGAATGCTGTCATTAGCTCCCCTTTTGGCATTTCTAGACTAACTGCTAGCCACGCATGCGACAAGTAGTCAAGAAGCAACCCAACTAGGCCAAATAGTCAAGAAGCAACCCCCCAACCAGGCGTGGTGAACAGGCCGCAAGGCCTTTTACACTGAACTTATCAAGTATCAAGTAAGTTAAAGTTTGCTCAGTCTATCTGACTTCAAAATACCAAAATGTGTCTACCCGACTTGTCTCTGTCTGGGCTCAGTGGGCTGTAGCGCTGTACACTAACACGTTGACATTGCAGCAGGAACTTGAACTTGAAGTGCTCAATTGTATCCGTTGTGCTGCAGGTGATGCATTGATCAGTGTCGCTCATGTTGAACCTATGGAGGTGGCTTCTGAGTTCTGACACCAGCATGTCCTATTCTTAGTCGGGCTGCCTCCGGGCAGCTGCGCACTCCAGACTTCGAGACTTTAAGCAGACTGCAGAGCCAAGGATGGCAGGACGCAGTCTAGGTTCCTCCATGATGTCCAGAAAAAATCCTATCTGGGAGTAAGCAACAGAAGCCTTCCATGTTTTGGTCCAATGCTCATGTACGTAGTTTGTGTCTCAGGCCAGTCACCAGTGAGAGTCTCTTCAAAGCTTCCGGTGGATTGCTCGGAAGAGGTCGGTAGATTGCTTCCTATTCACTGCACGGCTCCGGCGCGCTCCGTCCGGGTGATTTAAAATTATTTCGCGTATTGGCAGACGATGCTGGGCCATACTACGTCAGGCTACTTTTCTGTTGGCTGATTAATCTAATTCAATCACTGGGACGCCTGCCGAAAACCACCCTGCAGTGACTGCTGTGCTTCGAATGGGCTAGGTATCAAATCAATATCATGAATCATGATACCTTCCCTCAAGAACGTAGCCTATAACATAACCCAACATCGTCTGCCAATCCGCGAAAAAAAATACTAAAAAATTTACACCACCCGTGTCCCGGAAGGAGCGCGCCAGAGCCTTGCACTGATTAAGATTCTCGCCACCTAAGGTTGACCCATCAGAAGCCCATTCTTGCGTATTAGTTCGTTGTTCGCCTGTGACGTCACCGATCCCAGCGAAGTCACGGGCATTAACCAATCACCGAAACGCGATCGAACCAGTCAACCAATCCGTCATAGGGATGACGGATTTGTTTATGTTTCTCAGTCTGCGTGACGTAACATGAAAACTGAACTGAAAGACGGAACTTCTCGTGGGTCAACCTTATATAGTTCAGCCATGCCCGCTACCGACCCGTCCGTATATGACTCGCCTATCGAATCAGCCTATACGGTCGAACGGCCGCTCGTCGCAGGACGATAAATTTTGGAACATGACTATGCTATCTCCCTATCTGAAACCTAACCCCGGATGCTGTGAGCTAAAAGTCTGGTGGTGCACGGCAGGCTTCATGCAGCTCCACTGGTAAGCTGGGCTGGTTGGTCGCAGTCTGAGGTCCGCTAGTTAAAGTTCGAGCTGAAGTCAGGGTATGAAGTGATGATTCGATGCAACGTTTAGTGGTGGACGATCTTTACACTCTGGGCTATTTGCTTCAGAATATGGTGGCGTAACGCTCCTAATATTCAAAGCAAGATGACATCATGGGCTGGTTACCGACGGATGACATGAATCGCGGCTGATTGGTGGTCATCTGGTAATATGCTAGGCGTTCCTTTCAGGGATGATTGGTGCACAAATTTGGTGGTGCACGGCTGCGTTCCCGAGTCGGCTATTTCGCTGGATGCAAACCATGGTTGAACTATATAAGGTTGACCCACGAGGATTTCCACCTTTCAGTTCAGCTTTCTTGTTCACTGAGATCGAGAAACGCAAACAATCCCGCCATTCCCATGACGGATTGGTTGAATAGTTTGATCGCATTTCAGTGAATGGTTAATGCCCATGACGTCACAGGAGAACAAAAAAACAACATCCACAAAAATTAGCTTCTCATGAGTCAACCTTGTACTATATCAATCATTGCTGCAAACATCAGGGATCGCAAGGCAAAGCAAAGTTAGAAAAAAATCTTTTAATTTATGATCATTAGTATATCGCATACTTGATGCCTGCTCTCATATATATCGGCATTTAAACACAGTTTCCATTGTTTTAATAGCCAATTTTTATCCCAGGAAAAATATGGTGACTTTTGCCACCTCCAGGCAAAGATGCATAGCCATTTTTATGCGACGTTTAGGTGGCATCTAAACTTCTGGTCTCCATATTACTAATAAAACATCAACGGTCTGAACTATCAATAATTCTATTCTACATGTATTAAAGAATTTCATGCACTTATACTTGTTATACTATTTTCGTAATTTATGTCAAGTCTAAGTTCAGATGAGACCAAAGGTTGATCAGATTTGTCTAATATGTACATAATTCTTCATTAATTAGATTAAAAATTCAGTCTTAATATACAGCACCATACGTATTATATCCATGAAAAACTTTCGTCAGCGGGCCTCTTTTCACATTGGTATTTTCTTATCGCAAGGAACTTCAGACAGATTTGAAGATAATGAAAGATTGATGCCTTATTAAGTTTATTGCACATCCTTTACTTGTTGCTGCTTCTGTTGTTCATGGTGATGCTTCGCAAAGGTTTCTCCCACAAGCAATGGGAAAACAAAAGAAGCTTCTCCATATACCTGCGCGAAGCGAAAGATTGAAATTCCTTCCATACTGTCACATTAATCATTAGATTAGCAAAAATTTCACAGCGTTCCTACTACAACCGTTCCATCAAGTCATACATTGTTAACTGTACCAAACATGGATCTTACTCTATTGATTGAATACCAGTCAATTTCGTTTGCTGGAAATTACCTTAAAAATAACAATGATGGGAGCAAATTTGTTCAAATGCAATGTGATGCAGTAAACGCCAGTCAATGCAATACCGATAGATCATCACAAAACAGAGCCGACGGAGATCATCCGTGTTGACCAGTAGTTTCTTCACTTTTTGATTTCACAAATAAATATGTCAATCATTTCATAAGTGTAGCCTAAATTGCTTTCTAAGGCTAAACATACGTTAAATTTTCTTCAGTCACTCCTCAATAACCCCGATAAAAAGCTTTGTCACACTAGAGGTGCTGGTGTAGACGCGGCTTACCTTGACAGGCCGCGCCTCAATGCGGATCTTGCCCCAGCTGACGGCCTCGTCAGGCCGAGCGCCGCTGTCGCTGCCGTCCCACTCGCTCGACGTGTTCACAAACACGGAGAAGTCTGCTCCGTTGCGCTGCAATTCAAATGCAATATTGTCAACCATTCAGATCCCAAAGTGCTGCTTGTGACAAAAGGAAAGTTGGTTGAAAAAATCTTATTTACCCGTAATTTTTTTCCGAGTAACGTGGCAAGTAAGTACATTACCTCGAAATTATTCAAAGAAAAATACAACTAAAAAGTTATAGGTGTACTCTCCTAGAGGATGCTGCTATTTCCATTGAAAAAAGCAAACTCTTTCGCCTATCACTCGGGGAGACGACACACTTCATATTTCATTATCGTCAAAGCATAAACACTGACTGGACAAATTTCACAAGAATGTTGAATTTGATCGAATTTGAAACTTTGACTTCAACTAGAAACCTGGGAAGGTTGGGATTTGTTTGAGACAGATTTATTTCCTCTTGTTTTGGTCTACTCATCACCGCCGGCAACACTATGCTATGCTAAAAGACGGCAGAAACACCCGATATAAAACAACCACTTTTTGTACCAAATATCGGCCGTATTGAAGCCATGTACCAGAGCAGAGTTAGGACAGTACCATGAGATTGGCGTTGCAGATGTGATGCTTCACTACGCCGCCACCAACGATCAGCATGCCCGTGTTGACCGATCGTTTCGCCAAGTCATTTATCCTCCGTAAATCTTCACAAAAAGTGAAGGAAAACTGTGTGAGGAGTGTATGGCTACATTGGAAATTGAAAATATCACACAAACTTACCTCTAGCTAAAATTAATGATGAAATGCACCAACAAAACCGCTGACCCTAATTAAAAACTATTCTACATATGGAAAACCTTCTGCCTGCGATTATATTTTAGATCAACTTTATGGTACCTCACGGGGCAACCCCAGGAGATATAAAGGCTTTTATGAAGACAGTGTCATAATTTATTCTTAATTTTTAAATATCTAGAGATAATATCGAGCACCAGACGAGATACATGGGTAGGATGCACTAATGAGATTCATGGGTAGGATGCACTAGTGAGATTCATGGGTGGGATGCACTAGTGAGGTTCATGGGTGGGATGCACTAGTGAGGTTCATGGGTGAGATGCACTAGTGAGGTTCATGGGTGAGATGCACTAGTAACATACCCGAGATAATATCAAGTATGAGGCCGGGTTTGGCAATCGAGTGGAAGTACATCATGTCTCCGATGCTGCCGTCAGTGAGCGCCGGTGAGAAGACAGGGATGTTGTTCTTGCAGGCCCAGTAGGCGATGCATGACTTGTCATTCATTTCCTTGCCCAGACGTGCAATGACGCGAGACGGAGACCAAACCGTGCCCTGTAATAGGTACATTTGCTCGAAAAAATAGGCGAAATGTCTACAAACAAACAGCTACTGCAATCACTATAATATGCGATGCTATTTCACTTTAGAATCACTCTACTGCAATCACAAGATAGTAACAGTCCACATACAGAAAAAGAAACATAAATATCTCTTCTTACCAATTCCTTCTGTTCCCTTAGCATCTGGTCCAAGTGCGGCATGATCCAGTCCTCGAATTTGCAATAGTTGTCATTGGGTACCAGCAGGTTTCCTGGAAACATAAACGGCTGTGTACATCGACTTATAATTATTATAGGTACTCGTTATAATGAAAACAGAGTAACAAGGCATAAAACGTGCATGCACAATACAGTAATACACGGACAATGAGACCCATTGTAGGAACAATGGTTCGAATGTTTAAAAATGATATCCATAAATCAATAGAATCATCGACCTGGCAGAAAGTACCTATAAAAAATTTAAAAGTAATGGACAAAAATAATAGCATACTACCAGTTATATTTAAAAAAATATAACTCAGTACTCACGGCAGTGAGTGACAGAGAGCGCATTTTCTCGTGCATAAATCAGTTTTCATTGCAATCAGTACAGTGCATTAGAGCTAGAGATGTCGTATCTTTGATACAGGCATGCCCGCTCCTTAAAATCGACGAAAACGTGAAGTCACGGGCGGGCGGACGGACAGACAGACAGACGGACATGGCGAGCACAATAGTGCATTTTTTCTATAAAGAAAAAATGCGCTAAAAAGGCTAGCAACTTCAAATATCACAATCTATACATAAAAAGCTTTAATGGCTTCCAAATTGCAACATAATTTGAGTAAATTTCCCTGAATTGCAATAAAATTTGCAAGCTGCTCATGTTATTTACTTCTATCTTTATTTCACGAGGATACCTACTAGTGAAAAATTAAAGTAGATAGTGCGATCGCACCTATTCTATTAATGCCTTGTTTCCTGAGGTCAGCCCCCTTGAGGTGCCAGTCGCCAATAAAAGTGGGAGCGAGACACTTGATGAGATCCTCCTCTATGCCACCCGCCGTGGACACAATGCAGTCAATCAGGCGATGCTCAGCAAGAAACCTGGAAAATAAATTAATAAATTACCGATCTCAGATAGGAGAGCAGGTGCTTGGAAAACTAAAGTATTTCAAATGTAATAATAAATAAATTATACAACAGTGTTATCAAATCTGTAGTCATCTTTATAGAATGAAGATGGAACACGTACCGAATAGTTTCCCTGACACCACAGGATGACATGTTAGAGGTGTAGCCAAGAAATATTGTGCAGTTGTTTCGTATCTCCAGGCAAGGTTCAACGTCTATGCTTTGGCAGAAGTCACTGGGCAGGGGCTTCATGCGACAATCTAGCTAGGGAAGAAACAATTGCCAATCATAAGCTGTTTAACGATGACATTAAAACAATACTTGTGATAATAATGAAACTTGATAGTCCTGATGAAATTGTGCTGAGAATCCAAGAAGAAAGTAGAACATTGAATCAAGCATTAATAATTTTCTAGCAAAATAGCAACAAAATAAAGCAGGACCTACGGTATGTCTAGATAAACATCTTTTCTTATTTCAGAGCTTTGACTACATAACATCATAAAGTCATTCATGAAACATGACCATCCTGTCACACTATCCTTAATATGATTTACAACTAACATTTTTTGCCCACTAATTTTTCTCACTTGCGTCAGATAAGACATTAAATCTTGAAATTGAGATACAACAGTAAATTTATTAAATGAATAAAATACTGAACCCAATTTTGACACACCCAATTTATGATGGAGTAGTACCTAGTAGTGGTAGTAAGTACTGGTACCTGACAAAAATGGATGAATTTACCTCATAAAGTCATAAAAGCCAAAAACTAGCTGATACTATTCAAAATATGGTACCTAAATATAAAAGAAAATCAATTGTAAAATTATATAATATTATCAGGCCCCCAATTTTAATAAGATACATACTGCTGCTTTGGTGATATGAAAAATGTGCAAAAATATTAATTTTGGTGTCTGCTAATCTACATATATTCAAGGGCCTTCTCTCAAGTCTATAGCATGATGATGTTATGATAGGCAGATGTTTGGCAATTGGTGGAGGAAAGATACCATAGCAACCGAGGAGAGATGTAGGTACCTACTTCTGATGGCTTCAAAACAATCCAAGTTAAATCATTACACTCATTAAAAACATCAACTGGTGGATGCGAGGGCCATTTTGGGCAGAGATTCTAGGTTTCCATGAATGACCCTTGGACCAGAAAGGTTAGCAAAATGTTTTACACCATTTAAGAATAGGGAATTTGGGTAAGACTAATGAATGAGAAAATACAAGTATAATAAAAGAGGTTAGCAACTCACCATTCTTTTTACTTCTTGAACAGCTAATCCAAAGCTAGTAGCTTGAAATCCAGAGAAATGATAAGATGCCAGAAGCTTGTGGTAATCAATGCCCTGGTTGAAATCATAACCTGAAAATACAAATAATTATAATATTATGCAGCAAATTCAGACATAAATATTTGGAGCTACTGGTTTTAAACCTTATTCATGACACTTATACTTAAACCATTAGAATGTCAGAATTAATTATATAGTATTTGCTTGGAGTAAGTGGGATATTTGATAATGAAACTGGAGGGAGAGAAGTAATAGTGAATAATTGAAGATCAGTGCAAAATGCCTACATTGTAATATTGTGACTTTAGCCTCTGAATACAAGATCATTATCAACAGGACCTGTGAAGGAGGTAAAAATGCCAAAAAATGTACTAGCTTAACATCAGAGGAAACTTCTTTTCACACAGAATAATGAACTTATAGAACAACCTGCCTGAGATTTTGGTCTCTGTTACATCTGTCTTTCAATAGCCAAATTTACTATCACTTTATAAGCCAATATGCCATAATTAACATTTATAAATAGATTCTTTACACAATTTAACAATCCATTACCCCCTGCAGGTGCAGGATATCAAAGTTACATTCACGACTGTGGAGAGGTAAACAGGCTTTTGGAGAGGTCTCAATCATATAATAAGTTCAAGTAATTTTACCAGGACCTGAGGTAAGATGATTGGTGTCCAAAGAGGCAACACTATAACTATTGCTCATACAAATCAACAGCTCTGCTTAGAGGTATGAAGGGGAGAACTAATTAGGATGAATATTATTACCTTGAACTATAGGGGTTTCAGCTGGCAATGTTGTAGATGGCATGAAGACAGCATCTCTGGCTATGTCTCCATCCAGACTTTCAATGCCACCATTTCCTGAATTCTTATTCATACCATCACTATCTCTTTTCATTGCAGAAGAAGAATTGGCAATGGTTGAAGTCTCTGCACTTGCCATGACTGAAATTAAGTATTGTTACTGAAGAGGGAGACAAAAGAAATGCATGTAATGACCATAAAATATTTTTTAAAGTTAGTCAATCTAATTTGCTTTTCAGCTACTAGGTAGGAAGCTAAAAGCTTACCTGCCAGGCTGCCAAACACAACAAATGTCAAGATAGCTACCTAACGCCACATCAATCTCACTTGAAACTCTACAACAATTATACAGCCAGGCTTCCTTACCAGCAATTTTTTAAAACAGAACTGAACCACAAATTTCTAACAAGAACAGCTTTGCAAGGTTGCACTAGTTCTTACAATACATGGTAATGTAACCCTACAAAATGCATTTACATTATTATGCTTCATAAAGAAGCAAGAAGTCAAGTGCAGTAATTTGCTATGTGGTGACTTGTATGTCATCACTCATTTGAGCTGAGGCTGAGCAACTTACACAATAATGAGAATAAACGATTATTGTATAATTGTGGAAGCATTAAAGCTTCTTTAAGAAGCAAAAGATTCAAAATTTTAAATTTATTAGTAATATCAAATGAACAAGGTCTGCAGTCTGCACAAATTTACAAATCAACTATTCAACTGACAAGTAAGATTTGCAATAGGCTAGGAGAGATAAAAAGTTAAAATAGGAAAAAAAACTTAAATAAGCAATGACAAATGGAAGAGCACAGGCCTGACAGGCTGACTGACACCAGGTTGAGCCACTTGAGTGGTTGACCGTTTATGCCATGGTACATAGTTGGTACTCGGTAGGTGAACTCAATTTCCTGTGACTGCTGATGAGCTGAAATAATATATACATGCAATTAAACATTAATTCCATGTATTGATGTTTCAATAATTATTAATGAAACATGAATAAATTTATTAATTGTCACTGTTTCATTAATTAATGAAATAGCACAAATATGTAAAGTAGCTAGGTAATAATAGGTATCATGCAGAGGTGGGCAGTAGCGCGCTACATTTTCAGTAGCGGTAGCGGCTCTTCTTTTTTAGCGGTAGAGCCCCAATTTTTTATTTTCCTCATTGTTTTTTTCGCATTCTTCCCATTTTTTCACATTTTTACCCCCCACCTTCCTCCCCCTCCCATATATAAGTCAAACCATGCACATATTAAAAAAAGGCTTCTTGAGTTGCTAGGTATTGTTTTTACAAATCGAATGGTATGTCTCTCATTGCCGTAGCTTGAAAACTGTTGGAGTTATAATTTTTTTAAGATGGCGTTTTTTCATGGTTGAACTAGTATAAGTGTTGTGTGTTGTGTACGGCTTGAAGGTGAAGAAGTAGTCGGAAGATAACCACTCGTTACACCTGGACTCAGCAGAAAGTTTCAGCGTCAGGTGTCAATGATCCTTGAAGGATCTATTAGCTGGTCTTCCAGATTTGATCACAGGTAAATCCAGGGTGGTGCTCATGCACTACAGGGAAGTCAGACAATTTGTTTGCGTTAAATAGGTGATTGTTGCTCTTATAATTGCATGTTGAATCTTTCTGCGGTAGTTGTATTCGTACAGTTAGATGGTGCACACCCATGGCTCGAGTAGTAGTGATAAGTAACTGACGCTCCAGGCGGTACCGCAGGCATGCCAGGAGAAAATGCTCCATGGTATCATCCACCCCACAAAGCAAGCACATGGGAGTGTCTGCCATGCCAAATCGATGGAGGTATGACCGAACACCAACATGACCCAATCGAAGACGAGTAAGCACCACAGCAGCATGACGAGAACAACTGGCAACCCACGGAACAGGAGACAAATCAGTCCGCACAGAAGCGAGATGATGTCCCTTCCCTTCAACAGCCAAAGCAGCAATCCAGTCCAGTTCCCAAGACTTGAGAAAACAAGAATGAAGTAAAGCAAGTGTGTCAGAACAAGAGAGACGAAACAATGCAGAATGGTCAAGAGTATGACCCATCATTGCAACAGCATCAGCTCGCTCATTCCCAACAATGCCAGCATGGGCCTTGACCCACTGTAGGCGCACTGTTTTCCTCTCATTCAGGCCAAGGAGCAGCTGACGAATTTGATATACAAGATCGCAAGATGTGTCCGTTGGGGAGTGTATGAGTTGCAAGGCCACAAGTGAGTCAGAAAAAATAACCCAGGATAGGGATGCTTCACTTACAATGAGTTTCAAAGCATGTAATATAGCAATCAATTCAGCTGACAGGATGCCGTGTCTGGTATTAAGCCTCCATGCAACTGCTCTTGCTTGTGCCGGTATGTATAAACCACATGCTGTAGATGGATTGTCTCAATCACGACCCATCACAGTAGATTGCCATGTACCCAGGATAATATTCCCTAACATGAGCAGAAAACACAGTTGAGTCAGTTAAACCAGAGACAAAGCGGAAATCGAGACAAATGAGATGATCTACACAAATCCAAGGGGGAACAGGATCAAAAGCGACAAGGGCTGGCGGTAACAAAACCGGAGCCCCAGGTCAGCAAGCTGTTGAGGGCCTCGACTGAGCACAGATGCAGCGCCACCACATGCAGCTGCTTTGGTATGATCCCCAGCTGGATGATACTGCAGCATTATATATGTACTGGCAGTTAAGTATTGCCACCTCAGGGCCAGTGGGGGAATATGAGCCTCAACTCCATGTGAAATTACTGGTGTAGTACGTGTTAGAGTAAACGTATCATCTATCTGCAACATGTACTGCGAGTTGTCGGATTCTAGCGTAACCTTTATGTCTCTTGCCTTATTTCCCTGTAAGAGGAAGCACCCGCTTCTCCTATCGCTCTCTAGCTTCTGGTCTTCGGCTCGAGCAGGATGTTCTCTCTTTCGGTGTTGATGTAAACCTTAGCAGAAGACTTAGCTTTGATTCAACCCCACAACCGTAAGACTATCATGGCATCACACAGTGAAAACTCAACAGGTTATGGCCCTTTTAACATCATACCAGCGAACTTGATATTCGATGGTAATGACGACAACTATGAGTTGTGGGAAATTAAATTCCTAGCCCACCTTACGCTAAAAGGTTTTGATGAGGCATTGGAACGGGATGGAAATGAAAGCAACACTAATGAGTCCGCCACGAGCTCAGGAGCCAACAGTGGGGACAAAATGAACAATAAAATCTTTGCAGAATTAACGCAGAGACTGGATGAGAAGAGCCATTCACTTATTTGCCGTGAAGCTAAGGATGATGGATGGAAAAGCCTTAAAATACTAAGTGAACATTACATGGGGAAGACATACCCTAGAATTATAGAGAACTATAATCGACTGGTAACGCTGAAGAAAGAAGAGAACGAGTCAGTGATTGACTATATCATCAAAGCTGAGAAAGCTGCTTCAGCACTCCAGAATGCTGGTGAGACAGTTTCTGATGGCCTCCTTGTGTCCCTGGCCCTTAGAGGATTACCACCAAGCTATATTTCCTTTAAATCTGTCATTTACCAGAGTAAAGAACCTGTCCCTTTCAATCAATTCAAACAGTCATTGAAATCTTTTGAAGAAAATACACGGGAGGAATGCAAAGATGATAAAATCTTTGCAACATCAGACAAGAAAACAAACTCAAACCTGATGTGCTACAGTTGCGGAGAAAATGGCCACCAACAATTTCAGTGCAGAAGAAAAGAAAATACATGGTGCAACTTCTGCAAGATGAACAACCATGATGTCAAAGAATGTTGGAAACTAAGGAAAATGTATGGTGCCCCTAGTACATGGATAGATGAAGATGCCACTGTTTCCACAGCAACAGATGGACATTTTGCAATGAAAGTAAGTCTCAGTGATGTGAATTTAGTTAATAAGTGTACTGAAGGCAAAACCATGTTGTTGGTAGACACAGGAGCTACATCCCACATAATTACAGATAGGAACAAATTTTTATCAATTGATCCCAATTTTGATGCATCTAATCACTACATTGAGCTTGCTGATGGGAGCAGAAGTAGAATTGTAACTTGCAAAGGTGATGCCAGTGTGACACTAACAGACTCGTCTGGAACTGACAGGAATATCTTGCTCAAAAATGCTCTCTGTGTTCCATCTTTCAAACAAGATATATTTAGTGTCCATGCTGCAACTCAGCAAGGAGTGCGAGTAAAATTCAGCCAGCATAGTTCCAGTCTCTCTAAGGATGGAATTACTTTTGACATCTGTAAAAAGGGAAAATTGTACTATGTCAATAAATCTGCTGCCAGTGATGTTGTGAGTAGATCTTTGCAAGAATGGCATGCAGTATTAGGCCATTGCAACATAAATGACGTGAAAAAACTACCGGAGGTGGTTAACGGCATGAACATTGATAGTAGAAAGGATTTTGACTGTGATGTATGCATCAAAGGCAAGTTTAGTCAGTATAGAAACAGGCTTCCGGACACTAAAGCAAAACACACTCTAGACTTAGTTCATTGTGATATTGCAGGTCCTATTGATCCCATTGCCCGAGATAATTTTAAGTATGCCATAAATTTTGTTGATGACAAGTCTGGATATATTTTTGTGTATTTACTTAGGAATAAGAGTGATGCAGTGATAGCATTGAAACGTTTCTTGGCTGATACAGCACCCTATGGC
>NW_025945714.1:0-1593 GCF_000764305.2 Hyalella azteca | reverse complement strand
ATCATATAGGCAGCCGAAAGCCACCAGACAGAACGAATCAATTGAATTAGACCAATCAGCCCTCAGGAGAAACAGCCGGCGATCGAATGGCCTAGCGTCGTCCGCCGTACCGCGAAAAAATTGTACACCACTCGGACGTAGCGCGCCGGAGCCTTGCAGCGAATGTGATATCCGCCACCAAGCCGTCCGTATCTAGGCAGTGCATCGAACCAGCCCTTGGTCGAACGCCCGCGGGTCGAACGCTCCAGCCGAGTGCTAACCCAACCTAACCTAACCTGACTAAGCCAGTCGCACGGCTCTTTTGACCGACGGCCTGGTGTGCACGGCAGGTTTTATGCAAGGCCGGAGGTGGGCAAATCCAAGTGGTCGCAGGCTGTTGCGCGCAAGTTGCAATTCGAGCGGTGGCCAGGGTATGAAGTGATGCTTCGACGCAACGTTCAGTGGTGGACGGCCATTCGACCCTAGGCTAGGCTATTCGACCTCGTGTCTGGGGCTGGGGGGTGTGGAGCTAAAAATATTCAAAGCAGAATGATGTCAATGACTGGTTACGGATAGCAGATTCCATTCATGGCTGATTGGTGGATGTCCGGAAAGATCCAAGGCGTTCGATTCAGGGCTTATTGGTGTACAAAATTTGTGGTGCACAGCTGAGTTTCCATACACTACAGTGCCAGACTGCCAGCGCGGAGCGAGTCGGTCTCACACACGTCACCATCAGTGCGGACAGAACGAGTCTCACACACTCCCGGCGCGGACCAAATTCGTCGCACACACGTCAAACATGGGCCAAATGCCATACACGCCTAGGCGCGGACCGAACGCGTCTCAAAAACTGACAGAGCTGACCGAACCCGTATCATAGACAACCAGCTTGGAGCGAACGTGTCTCACAGACTGCCAGCGTGTGCCGAACGCGTCTCACAGATTTGCATTTCGAGCGTGGTGACACTGAAAAGACCTTCAGACGTCAAGCCTTTGTATCGGCTAGCTGCCATGCGTCACGCATTCAATTTTACAATTAATTTTTGGCAGAAGGAGGGGGAAAAAGAGGAGCCAGCTCAGCCAGGTACAGGATTCAAGATATTGGGACAAGATTTAGAGTGCAGAGATGGTTCGTGTAAGGTATAAGATGAAAGTAATAGGTTGATGAAACGAAAAAAAACGGGGGATGATAGAGGAAATGGAGAATACTTTCAATATAAATATGTTGGTTATTGCTAGATCCCACTTTTTGCACGGTATTTTTGGACAGCCAGCGCGGACCGAACTTGTCTCACTCACTGCCAGCGCAGACCGAACGCGCCTCGCAGACTGTAAGCGTTGACCGAAAGTGTCTCACAAACACTTCAGATCAATTATTGGCATCAGCCCCAGCTGACGGGACAGTGGTGCAAACAGCACTCTACATATTTGAGTGCAAGATGCGGATTGATACAAGTGTTTGCCAGGAAAAGTGAACTTGATAGACGCTTTGCTGCAAAATTTGTTTAAAGTAATAGAGGTTTTTACATACAAGAGAATTTCAGATATAATTGCAGAGGGAGCGCAGCCGTGCACCACCAATTTTGTGCACCAATAAGCCCTGAATCGAAC
>NW_025945713.1:0-331 GCF_000764305.2 Hyalella azteca | reverse complement strand
GAAGGATTTTCCCTCGGAGAATTAAAGGACATTGAAAAAAGGGCCGTAAATATTGCGTCTATATCTATTTCATGCAGCTAGTTGTAATAAGATGCTCCTATAATGTGACTGTCATTATAAAAAATTTACTATGTTATCCAGTCATGCATCAATATGATATCTAGGTCGATTCAATTTTCAAAACCAATATCTTATCAACTTATCTTATGGTCATAAACGGATGTTGTTCCAAGCTGCAGCGTTGATTCACCCTAAAAATGCTGGCTGCATAACTATTTTAATTGAATTTGATGTATTGTATTTTTTTGCCATTCCCATGTGAGGGCAGTGA
>NW_025945712.1:99207-113335 GCF_000764305.2 Hyalella azteca | reverse complement strand
TATGTTATGTTATGTTATTAGCTAACGCACCGAATCGACACTTATCCGGAACCGCCTGCGAACTCGCCTGCGGACTCAAACGCAAAACCGAACTACACGCTCAATAAAGGAATTTTGGTTGACTAAAATATCTAACGTAAAATAGACATTGTTACACCAAAAAACGTAAGCGTATGAAATCTATCATCTCATGTCTTTCAGGCATTAGAATAGAATAACGAATTTATTCTTTGTCGTGGCTGTTTATAATAATAATATAGCTGTTTCAGCGTTTAATAGGCCGTAGGCCTGTCGCTGATTCTTAACATCGCAAAACGTCCACAATTTGTTGCGGTTTCGAACACGTAACTCACTGCTCCAATTCTGGTGTGCTTAACCGCCCGGTCTCCTCGCCGATCCTAACCATAAACTGGCGCTCAGAGCTGGGATCGAACCCGCACCTCTCTGCTCCACTCTTAATTGGTACTCTGAACTGTAACCACTGGGCCACCCTAGTGGTTACAGTTCACCCTAGTAAATTGTTAATTAAGACCACTGAAATATGGCGAGAATGACAAGCAATCCATGGGGCTGGAGACAACCCTGAGTGAATGGAAGCAAGATGGCGGCCCCGTCCGTCAGTAGCCACTGCAGAAACCTAATCCAATTCCCAAAATTAAGGAAGCATGACCGAAGCAGCCAGAGGCTGGAATGTCAAAAAAAAAGCACTTGAGCTCTTAAAATCGCTGTCGAACATCCCATTAAAATTGAATTAATAAAGATCAACATGAAGGAAAGGAATGAACTGAGATAAGCTGGCAGTTAATTTCTTTTTATCTGGAATTGGAATTTGAATTGGGTGCGTACTGACCTCCGGTCACGACCTTTAAATCGGTCATACGCGCTGCATGAAATCTCTTTTACTAGCGTCGAAAAATTAAAAGTTCACGTCACACTCGTAAATTAACAAAAAGTTCAATTAATACTCATACACAACAATCCTAAAAAGCTGAAACATTCCGTTATGCATGCCAATATCCTAAAAAAATAGAAACAATGTCCTAAAACATTCTGCACGGTCACCCTCCCCTCTCTCAACCCTCCACTCCTATCATCCTCCTCCTCTCCCTCAACCTCCACACGCTCTCCAAATATCTCTTCACACTCTCAAAAATAGCTACAGTTGCTCCCTCAGACAGACCCACAATCTTTGCCATCCACTCTTCATTTGTTCTCTCGTGAAGCCTACCTTTACTTGCAACAAACACAAGCAACTATAATGAAAACTCAGAGCTGGGCAGCGCTACTTTGAAATGTAGCGGCGCTACCGCTACCGCTACATGCTCTAAATGTAGCGGGCGCTACCGCTACCGCTACACCCACTCTAGATTGTAGCGAGCGCTACCGCTACTGCTGCAGTAAAATGTAGCGCCGCTACATTAGCCGCTACAATCGCCAAAATTATTGGAAATCTCTAAATATTTATTGTTCTGCTATTGGGATTTACTCATAAACATTTAATGATAATAAAACATTTTCAAAACATATCAATGCAACTTTATTGCAATTAACCTAACCGAACTAGAACGGGTTAGATACAGTAAATAAAAGTTACAGTTATTTTTATGTTTTACCTTCCCTACATGGATTTCTACTTTAATCTACCAATCTCAAAAATTATCCACATTTACATATAAAATTCAGTCTTTTATTTGTATATATGTGAGGATTATTTTTGAGATTGATAGATTAAAGTAGACATCCATGTAGGGAAGGTGAAACAAAAAAATAACTGTGTAAAAATAACTTTAAGCAAACAGAAACATGAAAAAATACCTGTAAGTGGTAACTGGTAACAACTTAACAAGTAGAGAAATAATAAATCGGACTTTATTTTTATATAGAGTTTCAACAGTTTTTCAAGTTTTCTAAAAACTTCCTTTTCAATTACACTTAGGCGTCGAATAATGATTCTGGATAAAAAAGACACGATCGCAGTTCTGAAATAAAAATCCATATATTCTAACGTTTCGGCTATCTTATTTTTGAGCCGTAACTAAGCTATTAGCAGGTGACGCCACACTTTGATGCAGATTTAAGTTGACGATTGACAGTAATGAAGGAAATTTGAAGGCGCACTATTTATACATTTTCTTGAAGTTAAAGTGGCAATTAGGCATTTTACATTTATATTTTACTAAAAGCTTGAATAATCTGGTGGTGAACGGCATAGGCTTAACTTAATTATCGGTTACAAATGACGACCTTGCCTGTGCCTTATCATCGTGCAGCGAACCTCCAGTCTCGCCACATTCCTCCTGCGCGTATATAGTCCATTCATAGCTACTCCCTGGCTCTCCCGCAGATTAGGTCCTAACCCATGCTATCATTAGTCCATTATACATACGTTCATTAGAAAATATTTCTATTTATAAAATTGTAGGCTATTCTTTCTCGAAATTTTAATAATAATAATAGCGGTTTCAGCGTTTATTAGGCCGTAGGCCTGTAGCCGATTATTGACATCGCAGAGCAGTCGCAGCAATTTGCGCTCTCGAACTCGCAATTCACTGCTCCAAATCTGCTTTTGCCCGCGCCCGGCCTCCGTGCCGATTCTGACCCGAAACTCGCGCACAGAGCTGGGATCGAACCCGTGCCTATCTGCGATAAATCTTGGTACTCTGAACTTTAACCGCTGAGCCAGTGAACTCTAAGACCACGTAGGGCTCAATTTTCACGAAATCACCGGCATGGCTTTTTGTTACTGGACAATTTTTTTCGTTCTTCATACAGATATATTATGTTATGACAAAAGTTTGTGATTAATCTTCCGTTAATAAACAAATATAAGAATAATCTCATAAATTATCGACGAAATCGATTTTGATTTGCAAAATTAGCCACTATATTTCCATTGCTCAATGGGAAATAAATGTCAACTGATAAACAAACGAGACAGTTTTACGTCAATAACTCTCTTTTGCTCTCTCACAAATTATTCCATAACCCCAGTCACCCTTCTTCACATTCATAATTAATGGTATCACTTTCGGTCGATGAAATTAGGTTATTCCTAATTTGAATTTCTTAATTTCAAACCTCGTAGCTTTCAATACAATTCTAGTTTACATTTCTTTCCTTCATTTTACGTTTTCAATCTAATTTTAATTTCAAAGTTTTCAATCTAATTTTAGTTCGGCTGCTTAAAAAATTTGTTAGAAACGTTGAAAAATAATTTAATAAGAAATATACAGACAAACGCCACATGAATTTTTGACGGGTAGCTAATATATTTTCAATTTCTCGTGAGTTTAACGCTTCCCACTTTTTAAAGATTTTTCAAAATTGTCATGTATTCTGAACAAATAATTTAAATAAATACGTCAACATAAACCAATTGATTACTTACCGTATTACTAGAAAATGTTTATACGCGAATATTGCACGTCTATCGTACGACAACCATCATATAAGTGAACGAAAAACGCAGGCCTTCTTAGCAACATTAGATCCATTGGAGTACGTTCCCCTCAATTCCCAAAGACTACACTTCACGCAACAACTTGCCGCTCATGTAGAACACTGTCAAATGTTTTGGCAAAATCGAGGTACAATGCATCCACTGGCTCCCTTTCGTCCAGAAGGCGAGTCCAATCGTTCAACGTAGATAATAAGTTAGTGGTGCAGGATCTACCGGCAATAAAACCATGTTGTAGCTACCAGGCGCTTGAGAACCTCTTCTTCGTGTATTTCAAAACCTGTTAACTTCGCTCCGACTGGGCGCTCCTCAATATCGAATACTGTTCAAGTCCTCATCTGTGAACACACTGCTGAAGAACTGATTAAGAACGTTAGCCTTGCCCTCATCAGAGGAAATCTTTCGTTGGTCTAATTTTAAATCAGATATACCGTCCTTTGACTTACACTTCGAACTAGCGTACAAGGCTTTCGGATTCTTTTTTGCATTTTTAGCAACATTTTTTCGAAGTTTTTCACTGCAGTGCGACAGACATTTTTTAGCTTGATTTCGAGCTCTTTGCATGCAGGATATAATCAGAATCGCTGCGAGTTCGTAAATAACGCTTGTAGGCTTCCTTCTTGGTCTTTAGCTGAGCTTTAACTGTACTGTTCATCCACTGGGACTTTTTGACTCCTCCAAGCGTAATCTTAGGTACACAGGCATCAACTGCAGACATAACCGTGTTTTTGAGAAATGACCATGAATCAGTCACGCTCATGTCCTTAATACAGTCCGAAATATTCACCGCTTCACGGAGTTCATCATAATCGCCTTTCGCAAGGTTCAAACGTTCACGCTTCCGAAGCGTCTTATCTGCACAGCACTTAATACTGAAAAGTAATGATTGGTGGTGGCTTTTGCCCAAAGGAGCCTCGTGGCGAAGCTCATCTGTCATTGATTCTTCACTAGTAAACACGAGATCTAGAATATTTAGGGTTTGTTTACCCCTAAAATAGGTTGGCTTGGCGATGTTCTGGATTAAAAATGAGTCTCGCACAGACTGCAAGAACAGGGATGCTGGGTGATTCCCATCTCTAGGAGAAGCCACCAACGATTAACGTAAGCGAGCTGCTGAAAGTCATGCTCGGTAAAAGGCTGTTTAGTACATTATCGTTATCAGAGGAGCTGTTAGGTGATCTATAAAGGACCCCTATGAGGAGGCTATACTTGCCTTTTAGAGTAAGTTCGCACCACACTGATTCTCTAGCTGATAGATGCTCTGCAGATAACTTAACTTGCTGGGCCCTATAAGAAGTTTTAATCCACAGAGCTACACCTCTACTGCATTGCTCTTCATTTAAGTTATGAAAACAATCGAAACCTGGTAACTGAAAGTCAACAGTGCGATTCATATACCTTCCCGAGCGTAACGCAGTCGGGCATCGTCACAGCTTTCGACACAAAGCGCCCACCACAATAGCGCCGTTCTGTCACAGGCCGGAGCGCATACAGGCCAGAGCCCAACTGGCCAAGGCGCAACAGGCCCTACCGCAACAGCTACTCCTAACGTAACCTAACCTAACCTAACATGTGCCGCCTGTTGCGGTAGGGCCTGTTGCGCTCCGGCGCTGTGAAGCAATGGCTGTGTTGTGCAATGCGGATTTACTGTTAGCCGGAGTTACCCACAGCTCATTGGTCTGAGGCTATGTGTAGATATTGCATGCTGATGGTTGGCGTTGGGCCCAGGGCCTGTTTACGAGTCAATTTTGTTACCCACGGCTGCGCTCCCGGTCGGGAAGACCCTACGTAACAATTCAAGATTTAACAATATCGTTAGCAGGGGCGATAAGAAAAAATGAAGTGATTTACTTTATAGTAATGGTTTATTATTTAAGCGGAAAGACGCAATACAGTAGAAAAAGATTAGACAATTTGTTCCATCTCCCTAGCATAGCTGATCATCTGCTCGGCTAGGGTGGTGGAGGGCAGCTTGAGCTCCTCGTGCTGCTGCTTTGTGCCGCCGCTGCCAAACACCAGGTAGCCGCTGCTGTCGTTTGACCAGCCTCTCTGTTGGTGATAAATAAGAATCACGAGTAAAATAACACAAGAAAAAGAGCATCCAAAATACAGAATAAATCCTACTCAAAAATAAACATGTAAGCTAGTCGTAGTGTTCAACTAGTGTTTTTTTACGGAGGTACTAAAACATTCCATTGCTACTCCTGCCTCAATTCTGGACATGATTGTACCGCAGGCCGTTCAAGAGATGCATTACACCATCAGTTCCTGGGCTATACAATGCCTTTAAATCTTTTTCCCATCAATGGTACCTATATCTGGTATAAGACTATATTATTCTATACTAAAAGGAAGGCTATAAATTGTCTATGAGGCATGCTGACTGTAAGTAAGTGGTGATCGTACTGATGCTCTTACGAATATGAAAGCAGGTTTTCAGTTAGTGATAGTGAAATAGTAAAGATATCAGTCTTCCAACAATAATATTGATTTAAACATAAGGTAGGTTACCACTTACCATCAAACAGCAGATTAACAAACATTATTTGAATGCCCTGGTTATGAGTAAGTAGTTTAAGTAAGTAAGTAAATATGAGAGTAAGTAAATAAATTATGGGTAAGTAAATAAATGTTCGTCATTACAACTATCGTATGACAACTGACTCGAAATAATTGGAGTACCTGAAGAGAGTCAGCCATTATTGCAAGTAATTGGCCACAATGAAAATGCTAACAGGTATTTCATTATTATCATTTAAAAGCGATCACAGTATCAGCATGTGCCTGTTTGCAGTATTGTTTACCGGTTCACAGTATTTTATGTACAGTGGGGGGAAATAAATATTCGTACACTTGAAAAATCGTATTTTAATGTACGTATGTAAGTACACAAACTCAACAGGAAAAGTGATTTAAATTATGTATAGAGACACATAGCTGTCTCTTATACACATCTAGATGTGTATAAGAGACAGGGCAGTAGGTGCTGCTNCAATTAGTCCGATGTAATCCCAAAGATGAAGAAGTCTACAACCTTCTTTGAAGCAAAATTTAAAGATCACACCAGATTCTTGCAGTACTCCTTTTTCGAAGGTGCCGCCGCTGCGTATAGTTCGGGGTTTGGCGTTGTGGCCATGGGTGTCACGGAGCAAGTTCAATTCATCGCGGATCTTGAGATGAAGTTGTTCGATAGAGAGACTTCGAGACAATAAGAAATAAGTATTGTATGTATATACATATATATATATCTGTTATCACTATCGTGTATATACCCGTTAGCAGTACCTATCTTGCAAATACCCGTCTGCAGCACCGTATAACTGCATATACCTGTTTGCAGCATCGTATAACCGTATATACGTACCTGTTTGTAGCACCATATAACTGTATATACCTGTTTGCAGCATCGTATAGCTGTATATACCTGTTTGCAGCACCGTATAACTGTATATACCTGTTTGCAGCACCGTATAACTGTATATACCTGTTTGCAGCATCGTATAACTGTATATACCTGTTTGCAGCATCATATAACTGTATGTACCTGTTTGCAGTACCATATAACTGTATATACCTGTTTGCAGCATCGTATAACTGTATATACCTGTTTGCAGCATCATATAACTGTATGTACCTGTTTGCAGTACCATATAACCGTATATATCTGTTTGTAGCACCGTATAACTGTATATACCTGTTTGCAGCACCATATAACTGTATATACCTGTTTGCAGTAAGCCCTGATCTCCGCAGTGTCAGAGAGGTAGAGCATACGACCAATATCCTCAGGTCTGATGCGCTCGTAAGCATTCTCAAGACAGTCGGCAATGTCTTCCCGTATGGTTGTCAGGAGCTCGTCAATGAAGAACTTGTAACGATCTGACGGAACCTCTCCTTTTGCCAAGTAGATCTGGTCAAACAATAGCAATTTTATTTGCGGTGAAATACTCTCAACAATACGCTTAAAGGGAAGGAATGAAGAGGTATAATAACACTGGATACAAACAATTTGGTTTGAATAAATTTCAGAGATAAAAAAAAACACTCCAATGCCAAAGACAAGACAGGAAAATGCTTGAGGAAAACTAGAAACGCATTCAAATATTGACATCGGGAAATAATATCCACAAATTAGAAACTATCATTCAAGTTATGTGACTAAAATGAATACTCTGCAGGTTAACTATAATATACTTTTTATAAATAATGAAATTTTCCAATTTTATAGCACGCTTGATCACAAAACGATTGCCAAAGCAGTTTTGCAATAAAATGAAGTGGGCATTATATATTGTAAGATTATTATATCTTTATTACAAATAATAATTGTATATTATGACTCACACCCGGTATAATTAATACATGGTGTCATCGTACCTTATTGTATGCTCCTTCCATGAGGTATTGCTCCATGGCATGTCGATATACAGTCATATGCTCCATTAATACATGGTGTCATCATACCTTATTGTACGCTCCTTCCATGAGGTATTGCTCCATGGCGACAGGGTGTCTGATGTAGACGTTCTCCTGTAGCACCTCCCGAGGCAGCAGCTCCAGGGCCGTGTGGAACTCCCCGACCTGTGTTTTGTGGTGCATGATAAATTAATTAATGATAAATGCCTATACTGCAAAAATATGAATTCTAATATTCTTCTTAAATAATAATTAATACAAAACCGTAATCCGTCAAAAGAATATTTGATTTTTACAAATAATGAATTTATTTGGTTCTTTTTTAGGAATAGAATAAGTTAAAAATTTGTCGTGTCCCTTCAATGGCAAGGAAATGAGTCAGAAGAGGTTAATACATCTGTTCAGAATTTGGGCTTATGAAGTAAAATTCTCAACATTATATAAGAAACATTAAAAGGTATTGAGATTTTAATAACATTTAGACAGATTTGCCAGAACAATCAGACAGACACTAAACAACCGGTGTCTGATAGTGATTATGTAGTTTTAACTTCCACAACAGGTGTCTCTCACCTATGAATTTTAAAATCTCTGTGGATTTATAATATACCGTATATCCCTGTATAGTGTAGGTATATTTTATATTTCTCTGCCGCCTTCAGCTTCTATTCCCTTGAAATTGTAAATAGAGACTAGGCCAGTCTGCTCATGTTTATAACTTGCCGTATCTATTTCTGCTATTATTTATTCGTATCTATTTCTGCTAATTATAACTTATAACTATAACTTTATATACTATATTGCGTTTATAACTTGCCTTGTTTTGAGCTAGCAGGCATAGCAGGTCGAGACCCAGTAGCTCGTACATGTAACACGACTCAACAATAGCATCCCTAAGGAGAAAAAGATGAAGATTGAGACTATAAAGCGTTAAAAAGTTGAAAAATTAATAGCAATATTAACCAAAAAGAAAAGGTAAAAAATTTGTTATTCAGTCACCGACTGAAATTTTTTTGGCTGGATTTGCAAAGTTAGTTATAATTGCATGAGGATTCACTTTGAAAAAATATACGTGAAAATTATCTCAGAGCAGATGCTTGAAAGTATCTTATAAATGTGTAAAATTTTGGAGACACTCACTTGTAATCCTTATAGTAAACTTTGAGCATGGACATGTAACGCTCAAATAAAGGGATGTCCTTCTTTGCAATGCTCCACAGGGCGCCGATTTCCAGGGTATTTCCTGATGTGGAGAGCAGCAGGTTAGTTATGCACAAACAATTCATAACCAGTTATATAGATGTAACAAATTAAAATTCAATCTTATTTTAGTCCTAAAAAGTATGTAGAAAATAAGCTATGTTATATTTAGTAATACTCTATACAAAAACAATATAGTCAGGGGTTAGACAAATTAAGGGGAAACACCTGAGAAATCCACAAAATATATTTTAGTATGGGCTAGCTATGTCCACCTTTGGCGGCAATTACAGACTCAATTCTCCCAGGTATTGATTAATACAAATAGTTTCTAAAGGAATTTTACCCATCTTCAGTTAAAACTCCCTCCAGCTCTTTTAGCGGATGACGAGGGAAGCAATTTCTGACTTGCTTCCCTCGTGATCTCTAAATTCAACCATAAATGCTCAATAATATTCAGGCTTGGTAATAGTGGTGGCTGGATGATATGCTCAAATTCATTAGAATGTTCCTCGTGCCTTTTTTTAACAATTCCAGCTGTCTGGATAGGCGCCTTATCATCATGAAAGATGGCGTTCCCCTCTGGAAACAGTGCTTCAACTATTGGATGAACTTGGTCTTCCATAATCCCTAAATAGTCACGGCTGTTGAAATTTATATGAAGATAAATCATTGGTCTGTTGGACTACCATGAAATGGCACCCAAGATCATCAGTAAATTTGGAATGCATTTCAGAGCAGCACCGATAGGCTGTAAGAATTATATTAGCTCATGATCTATTATGTTTAAATATGATAGATTATATTTTTCCACTAAACAAACCATGATACTAAAAGTTATTTTAAAAAATTTTTTGTTGTTAGTGCACAGACAAAGTAATAAAAGTATGGAGACAGGACTTTCTTGGCTACGTTTACTGTACTGCAAGCATTTCTCACACCCCCTAAGTATCTAACAGAAATTTAGAGATCATAAAATAAAATTGGGAAATCCTACTTTAACCTTGAAAAACTGATGCTGAAAAAACTTCCACCTTAATTTGTTTTTGGTTCAACAAATTGGGGGTCTGGAATTGGTTCTGGAAAATTGAATCTTGCAAGCAAATCTCATCTACTGGTTTCTAAAGTATGCAACTAGGATTCATAAAACATTAATACCCGGTATCAGAAATGTTAAAAGCAAAATTCTCTTTCTAATAATAAATAACACAATTGATTGTTGCCTCACTTGCCACAAGCAGTTCTTCTTTTGACACTTCAGACCCAGCAGCAGGCAGAAATTGCAGTTTCGTCAATTCAACCTGAAAAAAATGAAGTAGGTAATTAAAAAATGAAAATACTAATCTTTTATTGTTCGATCAAATTTTTTCTTGCAACAAATAATTTCATTTTCAACAATGTACCTATGCAATATATTTCACAGTGTAACCCCCATTTGATTGAGCAATATGAATTACACTATCCGATTTTGAATAACAATTTCAAGTTATTAGAAAAAATGTGTAATCATTGGTAGCAGGGTTTGTTTTAGCTTTTTCATATTTAGCTTTGGCCTAATTTCATAGTTTGGCAGTCACACATGCCTGTTAACAAATACATAAAAGCCAATGCTCCAGATTACACTCTTTAACTTTTAATTTATGACTTGTATAGGTATACTTTTTATTAAAATTTAACCACTGCAAATACCTACTTTTTACAAAATCAGAAATCTAGCAGATGATTTCATCCATACTTGTAGCTCTTTCTGGATAGTAAAACAGTCAATTTAATTTCAGATACGTATAGTCAGTTCATTTTACAGCAAAATTCTTGATCATAAATTAGTATCTACAAATCAACAAGGTATAATTTCAGGATTTTTTTTCAAAAATTAGTGGTGGAAATGGTTTGTTTGTTTGAAATTATTTTTTTAGTTTAAAATATGGCTAAAATTGGTTAGCTTGTAGTCAGGCCAGTCAGCATATAGGTAGGTAGTTTATGGGCCAGAACATGTGACAAAGTCAGAAGGAGCAAGATGTGGAACTGTTCAATTTATAAACAAGCATGGCATAATGGCATGTTTTTTTTGTAGACCTCCATTAATATTGTTAGCATCCCTAGTAATTACTCTCAGAGGTTAATAGTGAATAAAATTTTGAACTAGATCAGCCAATTTGAACTGAACCAAGTCTAAAAAATCCCAAGTCTAAAAAATCCCTCATTAGTCATTTGCCACTATGAATTAAGCATGCCACAGTCTGGATTCTGGAACAGGGCTGGAAAAGTCATACTTTTTATGAAAGATCACAGCTCTAATATATAATTTCAGTAGGTATGAAATCTTGCACCTCTAATGCCATGTATTTTTGTTTGATTGAAAAAATGATTTTCAAAGTACTGTACCCACTTTTTTGCTGTTTTCTATGAATTTCATGTTTTCTTTCATTTTTTTTCAAAAAATTGACATGAATAAAAAGTTTTTAGATTTCTGTTTTACATATGCGTACCAAGTTTCAAAACGATCTGTTTGTAAATGAGAAAGTTTTTAAAAGAGGGAGAAGGTCCCCTTAACATTTAGGTACTGGTACTTAGAAATAATATCAAGCCATGAAATGAAATTTTATCAAAATGCTATAGTTCTTGTACAAAGTACAGCTGCAGCCTGCAAAGCATGAGGCTGATGAGGGTAGGTACCTTTGTTTTGGCAATTTGGGCAAAAAGCACCCATGAATGGGATGAAAATGTTCATGCTTGCAGAGTTGCAGTCATTACAGCTAGGGTAAACACACCATATTCCGACACATAAAGGATGTACCAAGAAATGAATGGCTATAAAAAGTTCACTGTATGCGCAACTCGAGTTCTGATTGCTTTACGTCACTCTTAAAACACTACACTACGTGCCTGCAACAATGAAACGTCACAAACTGTTGCCATATTTATTTAAAAGCCTTTAGAATTCAAATCTACAAAATCCCTGAATTCCAATGCTGTGTGTGACTAAATTTGGCATAATGTGAGACTAATTCCAAGTTCCAACAGNACCTGTCTCTTATACACATCTAGATGTGTATAAGAGACAGCCATTGGAAAGAGCAGAATTGCAGCTTTCAGATGAGCACAAAAACCGAAAAACGCCAAAATTGAAAATTTTAGCCCGGTCGGTCCCCTTAAAGGATTTGGTAATACTTTAGATTAAGTGCATCCAAAAAAAGGCTGTTTTTTAATTATATGTTTTTTGGGGTGTAGATAAAGAATCTGAAATCCGTTTTTGGCGGTCGGCATCGGAAAACCGATTTTTTTCCCCGAGGCTCTAATTCATCAAAAAAATTGGAAAAATCGGCGAAAAAACTAACCTAACCTAACCGTGGTTACAATTTCATGGTTGCCTGCAATGTTTTGGTTGCAAGAGTATATGGGTCACCGAGGCTAAATTAAAAACGCTATAAATCCACGGATATTTGGGCCAAGATTTAACTTGCATTTTATTTTAGAAAATATATAAAAATCCTTTATATTAGGCTTTGTTTTAGTTCCATGCGTTCGTTGATGGTTTGAAATAGTGACGTCATACATTTGCGCGTCGAACTACTGCCAAAACACTAGGTCTTGGCCATCTAGCGGGAAAATATTAAGATCCAAAGAGAGACAATGCACGCTACCTAATTCGTTAGTAAAGAAACCTAAGAGGCTAAGAAGGCACCGCTGGTTTGAAAAATTAAACCATTAATGCGTTATCTGTTAGGTGTTTGTTGTATATAAAGAATATTATGTACATAGACTTAAGGTTAACTCATTATTAACGACTAGTGTTTTCATTGTTAAGTTATCGAACTACTGAAGAAACCTATCGACTATCGACTGCATAAATCCTATCGACTATCGACTGGCATGCGGTTGTTCAACAACCAGATGACCTTGAGATAAATTTTACAATGACTCTCGTGCCACACTATGAGACCTGGGTTGGATGGATTACCATGCAGCAAAGCTTGTCCGGAAATCAGTTGCGATGAGTTCCCGCAAAAAATGTAAACAACGTTTTTTTCGATTGCGTAGTTTCGGTCACATTAGAGCGGTCAGACTGCTTTATTACATGTTCAGTTGACACTTGCTCAAGTTGCTGTACAATCGGATTGTTTTTAGGGTAAAATTAGTTATTTGGGGTAACACGTGTATGCAACCTTCTAAATAAGTTTGTGGCTTATAAATAGTTCGTCATTACTCACCTTAAATGGCTTTTCATTAAAAATTACCCGGCGACACATCTTTAAAATGGCCGGCGACGCTTTGGGCTTAAAAATCCATATATTGGCGACGCTGCATCCACCCTCTGCATCATAGTGACAAACCAGAAATTTTTTACAATCAGCTCATTTTTAATTTCCTCATTTACTCAAGATTTTAACAGATTTCTTATGTAGGAGAATTCTGGTATCCAAGATACTTAACTGGTCTACTTATAGGACTCAAAAATGAACTTGAGGAAGAGTCTAAAAAACTCTCTGCTTTGCCACTATGCTCTGCATAGTGGATCTAAACCAATTTCTCAAGTATGATAATGCTGGTATCCATGAATGATACTTTACTTTACTGGTCTAGGCTACTTGTAGGACTTGAAAATGAACTTGAGGGAGAGTCTAAAAAACCCTCTGCTTTGCCACTACGCCGCCTCACTGTCTGAGGATCATAATATTTTCCCACCAGACCTAGTGTTTTGCAGGAATCTGGTGCACAATAGTATGACCCCTGACCCCACTATTTCAACAATCTACACAAGCATGGAATTAAGACAAAGCTACCTAAATATAAAGGAATAAGTTGAGAAGTGTCAGAATCATGGTGCCAATCCATAGGTTATTCAAAAGAACCTGTTCTTATGTCATTTTGAACCGATCAGCACTTCTTTATGGACCGATCGTGAAACACACCTTCACCGGCAAAAACTTTCACACTTCTGAAGAAGGTGAGCTGACAGCTACACTGGCCGTGGGGTGTGGGTGGACCTAATTTGAATTTGAATGCATGCAGCGATTCAAAATCCTATACACTGTGATAGACATAGTATACAAG
>NW_025945712.1:33194-98845 GCF_000764305.2 Hyalella azteca | reverse complement strand
GTGTAGCTGTCAGCTCACCTTCTTCAGAAGTGTGAAAGCTTTTGCCGGTGAAGGTGTGTTATACGATCGGTCCATAAAGAAGTGTTGATCGGTTCAAAATGACATAAGAACAGGTTCTTTTCAATAACCTATGGATTGGCACCATGCGGAGGTGCATCCCGAGTTGCCCCGCCAGTCTCGAGTTGCCCCGGTTGACGGTACCGCATTTACCCTATGAAAATGCTGGTATCCAAGATACTTTCTAGTTTACTTATAGGACTCAAAAATAAACTTGAAGAAGAGTCTAAAAAAATTGCTGCTTTGCCACTATGATGGTGCGTTTAGTCCCTAAGTGGAAAATTGGGCACAAGCCATCTGCAAATTGGACATAAACTACAGGCCCATACCTAAATCTGTCAAATTTTACCTGTTCTAAATTTCAGTGGCCTTTCACAAATTTCTTCAGTAAAAAATAAGAAAAATTGCCTCATTTTACCTAGCAACCTAGGTACAATGTTCGACTGAACTTGTGAACTGAATTTGACAGTTTTCACTTCACTGACAGCAACAAGTGGCACTGTGGCAGACTGGCCGTGTGGCACAATAGTATAGGTATGAAAATACTATAGGTGCTGAGTGACAACTTTTGTGTACTTTTCATTAACACTAACAGTGAGACTTTTAATTCAAGTCCCAGCACAGAATTAGGCCTACCTTAATTTCTGAAATATATTTTCCACAGATATCCAAGTTTCTAGATTTCTTTGACCATTCCGTTTTGAGCTTTTCATAGAGGGCAACAGTTTTCTTAATAAGTGTTTCTCGTGACATCGTTACAAGAAAACAAGAGTTTTTCTTCTTCTTATAGGTAAAAGTGAATGTATTTGACAAATTGACACCAACACTTTGCAACGGACTAAACCACAAATAGGTACAGGCTGACTTGTTTGGGACGTGAGTATACGGAGTCGTGAAAACTGGCTGACGTTGGTCCCGTCAGATCTTCCTACAGAGGATTAAAATGAATGAATTTACAACAGACTTCATTTTGGAGTTTCGATTTGTCACTTGTGCTGGGAATACGTCTGATGTAAAATCCTCTGTATAACAGATAAGCCATATAACAGCTCAATCATGCCTGTTTAAATGAACAAGCATTAAAAAAAGTATTTCAAGCACGGCCCCCTGGACTAGGAAAAACGGAATGTGAAAATTTCACCGACTCGCAACTGAACAACTTTGTAGCTGCCGGTGACGATTGGGCCTAGGCCAAAATGGAGACAGCATTGCTGATAGGCCAAAAAGGAAAGCCACAAACGACTTGAGGCCAGATACCAAGCACTGCTCACTGTTTAGGTACCAAACCGGTTGACAAAAGTGCGTGAGCGTTAGCGTGGGTTACAACGTGGGCCAACCCGGCCCTGAACCTGCCCTATTCCTGCTCTTCCTTTAGCCACGTTTTATTTCCTCAATTCGTAACCAGTAATTATGAAATTTATTACATGGTTTCACATGCTTATTGCACAGTCGCGACGATTTTTTTTAAATTTTTTTACCTCATCTCCTTGTCATATAAAACGGTAAAACAGGTGCAAACGGGTGAATTCTGTCCCGTAGCCACGTTTTATTCCCCCAATTCGTAATAAATAACTATGAAATTAAATATATGGTTTCAAGTGCTTATTGCGCAGTCGCGACGATTTTTTATTTTTTTTTTCCCTCATCTCCTTTGCAAATAAAACGGTAAAACGGGTGCAAACGGGCAAATTCAGTCCCATAGCCACGTTTTATTCCCTCAATTCGTAACCAATAATTATTAAATTAAATACATGGTATCACATGCTTATTGCGCATTCGCGATCATCGTTTTTTTACATTTTTACATGAGAAGGCATGACCATAAGTGTGCATACCAAACCCATTCATTTCTGGTTTAATACCAGACTGGGCCCATACCAGAATAATACCAAATCGTGGGCCCGGTCATTAAAAACACATAAAACGACGATTTTAGAGTCGAGAGTCTTCGTAGGTTAGGTTAAGTTCGCCAAGTTATTTTTTTAATAAAAAAATAACTTTGCTGACTTTACCTAACCTTGAGATCCCTCGATGAGGGAATAAAACGGGGCTACGGGACTGAATTTGCCCGTTTGCACCCGTTTTATCATTACTCAACCTCAGCGGCAGTAGCGGCCGCTACATTTTCAGTAGCGGTGTGGGGGTTTTATTTGCCACTCCACATTAAGTTGATAACTCCAATCAGGAAATTGAATGGCCTAGCTAGTTAACTTGAATTATTCACCAAGGGACAGACAGAAGCATAGGGATCGGCAGGACGAATTTGGTTGGGAGAAATGAACACACAATTAATTAATGAGTTTTATTTATTTGGCATAGCTCACGTGACCTGTTCGATGATGTGGTGATGAAGATGATGTGCTCGGCTTAGTGATGTGCTTAAATGGAGACAGCATTGCTGATAGGCCAAAAAGGCAAGCCACAAACGACTTGAGGCCAGATATCAAGCACTGCTCACAGTTTTAGGTACCAAACTGGTCGGACAAAAGTGCGTGAGCGTTAGCGTGGGTTTTTATTCCCTCAATTCGTAACCAATAATTATGAAATTTATTACATGGTTTCACATGCTTATTGTACAGTTGCGACGACTTTTTTTCAATTTTTTTTACCTCATCTTCTTTTCATATAAAACGGTAAAACGGGTGCAAACGGATGAATTCTGTCCCGTAGCCACGTTTTATTCCCTCAATTCGTAACCGATAATTATTTAATTACATGAGAAGGCATGACCATTTTTTTACATGAGAAGGCATGACCATAAGGGTGCATACCAGACCCATTCATTTCTGGTATAATACCAGACTGGGCCCATACCGGAATAATACCAAATCGAGGGCCAGAGGTCATTAAAAACACATAAAACGACGATTTTAGAGTCGAGAGTCTTCGTAGGTTAGGTTAAGTTCGCCAAGTTATTTTTCAGTAAAAAAAATAACGTTGCTGACTTAATCTAACCTTGAGGTCCCTCGATGAGGGAATAAAACGGGGCTACGGGACTGAATTTGCCCGTTTGCACCCGTTTTATCATTACTGAACAACCTCAACGGCAGAGGTGGGCAGAAGCGCGCTACATGTAGCGGCCGCTACATTTTCAGTAGCGGTAGTGGCGCTACATTTAAGCATTTGTAGCGGTAGCGCCCGCAACATATTTAAGTAGCGATACGAGGTTTTGCCGCTACAGCGCTACCGCTACATTTATAGATAAAGCCTTTAGAATTTTAGATTTTACTTTATAGTATTAAATATTATTTAAAAACCAGCATGACACATACATAATATAAATTACGGAATAAAACGAAAGATTTCGGTGTAATATTGTCAACCTCAGCCTGTTACTAGTGTCAACATGTTAGTTGTTACTTGTTAAGATGTTACCAGTTACCACTTGTTCTTGTTCCGTGCCAGCTGCCACCTCATGTCCACGAGGACCACGACCACATCACGGACATCAGGCATCAGCCACCTAACTTCAGTTGGCTGACAGCGCTTGCAGGGTGTTTTTGTGTCCCCGTTCGTGTGCGTTTCCCAGTGTGTTAGGAGCTTACAGGGTGGCAACTGCCAGGTTATACCACTGGATTTGAAAACGGTTTCTAGACTATCTATGTATGCTAAATAATTAGTGTTTTCGTATGTACCTAAAATGGATAAATATATTACTAAGGCCGGTTGTGCGTCCAGGGATAAAGATGATGAAGTAGTATTGGAGCATGAAGATGCAGAACCGCAATTGTCAGAGGACGAGGAGCCATCAGTGACTGTGTTTATCAATCGGCTCACCTACTAAGGCTAGTACAAGTATATTGTACTAGCCTTAGTATTTTAGCGGCGCTACATTTTACTGTAGCGGTAGCGCCCGCTACAATCTAGTGGGTGTAGCGGTAGCGCCCGCTACATTTAGAGCAAGTAGCGGTAGCGGCCGCTACATTCAAAGTAGAGCTGCCAGCTCTGCTCAGCGGTGTACGCAACGATTTGTTCTCTTTAAATCTTTTTCTAGAATCAGAAAATAAAAGAAGATCCATCATTGCTGGTGCTCTTGTAAAACATTTCAGTCTGCCGTCTGAATTAGTGACCAAGACTCTGCGATGCCCTCCGGCGCATGGTGAAGCCATGGACAGTGAAGTCTTAACTTAACCAGCCTCTCCCGGTGCAGGGGCTGTATGCTCTGGTGATGATCTTGCTGATGTCCTGGGTGTGCATGATTTTGAACTGATACAGTCCACAGATTCTTCGAATACAGACTTGATAGCACCTCCAAACCACTTGCAGAGGGAAAGCTGGCTAAAAGTCTCTACTGGAAAAGGGAAAAATATAAAACAGTAGTTAGTAAACAGAAAAGCCCTCAAGATCGCCAAGCCTTATCATCCATAGCAGCAGGTGAATCGAGGATGTCAACTCGGCAACACCCTCGCACTTCCCAACTTGCACAATAATAAATGGCCCCACCTTTATCACCGTTCTCCACCATTTTACTAAATTGTAATAGTTTATATACTCATATAGCAGAAATCAAGCTGATGCTGTATACACATTTTGAACCGACAGCATCACGCACGGTGTTTTGTGCCTCACTGGGACATGGGCAAAAGACAGGTACTTGTCTACCTTTATGGGTTATACTCCCTATTGGTGCAACAGGAATGGTAGAGGTGGGGGTCTTTGTATGCTAGTGCTTAGCTCACTGTGCTTTAGGCGCCTAAATCTGCTCCCTCATGCAATGGGAGTGCTGGAGGCATAGGCAATAAGCCTGACGCTCCTGAATGCAACTACGGTGTCTATTTTGAATATATACAATCCCAATGGCTCAGTAATTCATCAGGAATTTACTCACTACATCCAGCAGCTAACCAAACCTCATCTGGTGATAGGAGACTTTAATGTCCACTCACCCATTTTGTCTACAAGAATAAACGAATCAGATGCTACTGGATGAGCTCTTGAGGACCTGCTGCTGTTGGAGCCGCTGATCATGATCAACCAAATAGATCTACTGTATACACATACATAGGTCGTTGCACCGGGAGACCAGGCTGCCTGGACCTGGCACTGGCCACCTCTGAGCTGATGTTGCCCCCTGTCTCATTATTAGCAGACTGCCGGATGTGGGTAGTGATCATTTCCCACTTGGACTATGCTCCAGTCTCCAGAGGGAAGCTTAGCCCTGATGGGCTAAAAAGTATCTCATCATGTATTTGTTCAAAAACCTTGACAACCCCAGCAGCAGTAGATGAGCAATAGCTGACTTCTCCACAAGAATGATTGATGCAGCTTCCCAGAGGGAGCGCAGCCCTACACTACAAATTTAGCTCGTAAATAAGCCCTGGCGCCAACGCCTACCCTATAATGTAATAACTAAACTCAGCTCACACCCAAGAAGCTGTAGGTAACTGAGTCATCTCCCCACACCAACTTTAAGCAACACCTAGAGGGCATATTAGCCTGTGTGATTAAGTGCCTAAAGCCATAGGTGTCATTTCCTTTCCTGGAAATAGTTTAGTATAGTATAGTATCTTCGGCATGAAGTAAATAGGCCTGGATAGGCCTGTCGCCGATTCTTGTACTTTTCTTGACTAGACTAGACTAGACTTGACTAGACTAGACTTGACTAGAGAGGCGCTTTGCAGCCGCTTCTTGACCGATTGACGAGCTAGCGATTGACAGGGGCCATGCCTCATGCAACACAAGCGCAGCGCTTAGTAGAAAGTAGATAGCTATTAAATAAAAGAATTTATATCACTTGTATGCTTAAATCGCAAATTAACTAAGAATTTAAATTAAATTACAATTTTAAATAAAATTAAAAATCTAAAATAATTAATTAAAGAAATTGAATTCGTCCTATGGTTTCAATGTATTAATTTGTGACTTCTGATTTGTGATTCTAGATTCCACGAACTGACGATGGAGCTGGTCTCCGAAACGTTTTCTATAAAGATATGAATTTTTGTGGACTATTCTTTGCTTTTAAATTCTTAGTTAGTAGATAGCTATCTGTGGTCTAGTAAGGTTGATTGTGTACGTTGGTCCGGTACACCAAATGTCGACTAACACCACTCTCGTTGGAGTCATTCTCTAGTAGAGCGCCTAATTGATCTTTATAGAGAACACGAATGCCTATATGGACTGTTCGGTCAAAGGAGTACAAAAATCGAAATGCAAATGATGTAAGTTATTTTTACATGACGTGTTTAGTTTATGTGATTTAAGCAACTCCTGACAATTTATGCATTACCGTTTAGCGATTTCAAAGGATGATATAATATCGGTACGAATATTGGAACTTTGCATTTAAGAATAGACTATATTTTTATAAACTGTATCTTTTTGAATGTGCTAGTTCTCTAATCATGATGCCTATGCTAAATTCTCGTTTACAACTGACATAGTGCGAAGAATGGCGGACCGCAGCACTCCCGATAACAATGGCCCACAGCTCATCCTCATTGACGTCTAGGTGGCAACTAGTGTTCAAAGCGCGCGGTCTCGAGCTAAGGTGCTTATACACAGGGCTATTAGCTGCGTATATTGGTTGCGTATACTACAGTTTTGCAGGCTGAGAGCCTATACACGAGTATAGCGTTTTCGGTACACTGCTGACTGCGCCCGCGTCAGTGCGACGTTGGGAGTTGTCGAGTAAGGGTGTGCACGGTGGAGGCATGCGAGAGCAAGAAAGCAGTGCGCGCTATAGTGGGCGAGAGAGAGAGCGACGCACCTATGCTCTGTATGACGGCCGGGCGGCTACTGAGCGCAATGCGCAATACACAAATTTTGTAGCCTGGCCTGGTAGACGTAACCAATATACGCAACTAATAGCCACGTGTATAAGCACCTATATATCGCTATATATATTACACTAGTGGCACATGTCGTTGCCACTAGTGTAAACGGGCCTTTAGAAGTGATAGTATGGGGTGAAATTCTGTGGAGTAGGACCTGTTGACAATTGACTATTTTATTCAGCAGGCTGTGGAGTGAGGTAGGTGTTGCTTAAGGTTGGTGTGGGGAGATGACTCAGTTACCTTCAGCTTTTTGGGTGTGAGCTGAGTTTAGTTTTTGCATTATAGGGTAGGCGTTGGCGCCAGGGCTTGTTTACGAGCTAAATTTGTGGTGTAGGGCTGCGCTCCTGATCCTGAAATCTTCAGAGCAGGGTTTCCTCAGGGAGCAATCCTGAGCCCACTCCTATTCAACCTCCTACTTATGGACATTCCACTACAAGATAACATCCACACACTTATTTACGCAGACGATATTGCAATAGCATGCCGTGCAAAAACTATGAAGGACGCAAAACTGATGACTGACAACCTGAATTTCCTTCGAGACTACTTCAAATGCTGGGGACTAGTGGTCAACCCCAATAAAACTGTCTTCCAATACTACTCCGATAAATGCAAACAGGTCCCAATTATGCGTTATGATGGAGAGCTCATCACCTACAAACCCCAACACAGAGTACGGCACTGGGCCTGTCCTTTAAAAAAAGTTAAGTGATCGTAAGTTCATCAGCCAATCATTGACGGCCTTTCAAGTAAAATCCACCAATCATAGACAAGAAAATAGAGCGTAAGTACCTGCGTCAATACGCGAGTTTTGAAAGTATGGCCACTGGGCTCGATTCTTGATGCGCCCCGCCTACATTGGGGAGCACACATCAACAGTTTGAGGTTTGACATTATCCGCAGGATTGACCTCCTCAAGCACATGGCGTCTCCAAACTGGGGCGTATCCAGATCCTTCCTTCGGACTTTCTATTGCGCCTATATCAGAGCAAAACTTGATTACGGCTCCATCCTGTATCAGTCCGCCTCACATTCACTGCTCACTAAGCTGGATGTAATGCAGAACGCCTGCCTGCGCCTAATCTTGGGGGCACGACGTACAACTCCACTCATATCTCTGCAAGTTGAAGCCCATATACCGGCTTTATCCTTCCGACGGAATACTTTGGAGCCCAACTGGCCCTTAGATTGCACTACCGACCAGCGGATGACCTGACCGCTTCACTAATGCAGCTCCCTCAGCCAAGAGCAAACTCCGCTCTGTGCATGGCCGTCAGCAATCTTTGCTCTTATGATCACTTCCGCCGAGTACCTGTGCCTGTGGTGGACCCAGTTCCTCCAAGGGAAACAATGGATAACAACATTAAAGCCAGTATGGATTCAGCCTCTGGAGTGGATGCTATACTACAATTCAATGCTACCATATGGGAGAATTATCTCGTTTTTAATACTGTTTACTGCGATGGCTCCCGCTTGTCGGGCCTGGAATCCAGCGCTTGCAGTATTTAAATCCCATCACAAAATAAAGCAGTCACTTGGCGTCTGCACCCGGCAAGCAGCACCCTGACAGAATTGGTTCTGCAGTGGGTGAAAGCGCATGCTTGGATAAGAGGAAACGAGTTGGCGGATCGTGCAGCCAAGTTGGGACACGATCTAAGACACAGCTCCCTACATCCAGTTGAATACTCTGATCATGCACACTAACTAAATAAACGACTCGTTGCCAGATGGCAGGCCGATTGGCAATAGAGCGTGGCAGACTCTGGGAAAGGTCGACACCTTGCCGCAGTGCGAGGTCGACACCTTACCGCATATCTACACTGATTCTCCATGTTTGCTTCACTATTATGTGCTGCTTGTAGTGTAAAAGAAACTATCGAACACTATCTGCTGAGTGCAGCCAATATACTATTGCGCGCCAACAACTGAGACAGACCCTGCTGAGCATGGGGATACAGACCTTGACAATTCGAATACTGCTTGGTGGAGGCGACTCCCCAAAATGGAGACACCACATCATTAAAGCAGTTTGCACATATCTCATAAATACAAAACGGCTGGAGACGCTAAGAAACTGACGAACAGATGTAGATCAACTAAATGTGAGAAGAAACATGTCAATGGTAGACATTGAAGTTGTACAAGAACCAAAAGAAATAAATTGAAGTGAAGAAAAACAATCTACAAACTACATCAACCTTTGACATGTCCAGGTGCAATAGGTGGCCTGAAGTGAGGTCATCTCTGCACCTACATATAACCAGCCACCACCAGACTTCATTTCCCACAAAAAATAGGAATTTGTAGTTGCAAACATTTTCTACCTTAATGCAACCATGCAGTAATTATATTAGCAGTAATATAAAAACAATTGAGCAGCAACGATACTGCTAACTAGTAACTAGAATACTAAATGTTTCATTGTCGAACTTTCATTTTCATTCATTAAAATAACAAACAAGTGAGACTTTACATAATGTATCAAAGTATTCTTTTTTATAGGTGTTGGATGAAATAAGATGTTATTGACTCGTCTACGTTTGGCTTGCCTCAGCTCGCAAGATCCCTCCCTACACTGGCTGATTTGGTTGGCATTTAGTATGATGAGGAAGATTTGCCAGTAAACTCTTAAGTGTATGAATGGATCGGTTCAGGATATGGGCAGAGCGTTGCTGTTAGCCTGTTTGAAGGATTGAAATTGTTAGGACAAACGAGTCTATAGGTACTTAGGGGAGTGTGTGGACCTGCCACTGGACCAGGAGTGATGTGAGAGAACAAAGGCCGAGAATTTAAGTAAGGCGAATCAATGGTTGGGTATACTTGGAAGTGCAGCAAAAGTGAGAGCGAGTAAGTATGAAGTATTGTAGAAAGTGTGTCAGTTTCTGGTATTATGTATAGATTGAATGCCATAGCATATCCGATGGGCAGGGTGGCCCAGTGGTTAAAGTTCAGAGTACCAAGACTGAAGCAAAAAGGTGCGGGTTTGATCCCAGCTCTGTGCTCCAGTTTCTGGTCAGAATCGGCAATTTTGCAGGGCGGTTAAGCAAAGAAAATTTGAAGCAGTGAGTTGCGAGTTCAAGCCCGCAACACGCTGTGTATGTTCTGCAATGATAAGAATCGTCGACAGGCCTACGGCCTAATAAACGCTGAAACCTCGATATTATTATATAAAATGATAGTGAGATGGTTAAACTGGAAATGGTAAAGAATAGAGTTTCGAGATTGGCACTAGGAGCTCACTAGACTCCTGCGTTTGGAACTTTTCCAATCAAGACGAGACGAGACAAGAAGCTTTGTCCCGGTTCGCAATAAAAACCGGGACAATTTTCAGCACTCGGTGGGAATTCCGGGACGATACCGAGACGAGACGAAACGTCCCGGTTAAAAATAGGAGGTTTAAAATTCTCCGGAATTTATATCTTTTATAACGGGACATCAATGTTAGTGCGTGGGTCACTTCCGAGTCTTTGGAGTGAATGAGTAAAAGGATGGGCATCACCACCATCCCTAATAACCGCTTAATGATGGGATGTAGACTTTGTTTTTAGTTACAGATGTGTACAATAACTTGAGACGAATTCATTGACGATTACGATGGGTCTCGGCTATTAAAATTGTTTTTGCTACATATCGTAATTTAATATGATACTTATTCTTGACAAGGCAAATAAAAATTATAATGAAAATTTGCATATTTTGTATTTTTCCATTTGCAATGTTGTTTTTTAATGCACATTAAATGTATTTTTCATGATAAAGAGTAAAATAAAATCTTCATCGATAAAATCTTATTAAGTCTATAATTTAATTGAGTTTCCGCTAGTTAAGGTCCCTCGTCATGAGTTGGAGCACTAGATGGTCCAGCAACAGGGCCTCGAGTGACAACCCTTGGATTTATTACCAGTTGGACTCGGGTATATTGTGATAAGTCGTGTAACACCTGCACCTATTATATGACATTTAGTTGTTTCAGAGGTTCTGGAGGAGGCAGTACTTGCTGATGACATCGGTCGACTAGAGAGACTAATATTGCCTATGACTCTTGTCATCTTACACGACTAACGAAAAGAGAACTGTTCTAGTCATCTAATTGTCTGACTTGGTGACTGTGACAATGTATCACTAACTCGTGATGCGCGCCTGAACTCGTATGGAACGCGTACTACTGAACTCGTAGAATTCTCGCCTAAGGCGCGATTAAAGGCTAGACAACGAAATTTTTCACTCCGTCAATATTCAGCCATGCATCGCCTAATCTGTCCACTAATTTAACTCCCAAATTAGTTTGGCAGTTAAATGTCGCCACATCTACAAATGACCGGCACCTGCTCATTAACAATCAGGAGCTAATACATTATTCCTTAATCCGCTCGCTCAGAACGTCTCATTTTGTCTCGAAAATTCAAGGTATGTCTCGTCTCGTTACGTGAATTCTCGTTTCATTTCCACCTGTCTCGTATCGTTTCATAATTGCCGGGACACAAGTTTCAAAGTACGGGATACAAGTCTTGTACCGGTTCATACGTTTATACCGGGACAAAGTTTACCCTCTGTCCCGTTTATTGTCCGAGACGTGCCTACTGTAACGAAACCATCTTAGGTTGGTAATAACATGAGGGTTGATTTGGGTCCATTCAGGGTTGGCGTCAGATGCGAAAGACAGCACTTGTAAGAGAAAATATAATGATATAGTAATAAATTATAAGCATACACCTACTGACTTAAGTATCGTGGGAAAATACAGCAGCGTCCTCGCACGAGTGTTATGAACGTATATCAAAGTATTCCCTCATATTCACTTTCGTGACTGGGATGCATGAGGTCCCTTGCAATTAATCTTCCAATATGCCTGGATTTATCTGTCAATGAAATCCGCAGATCGCTTCAATTGCACGGAGCAACCTTCCTCATTTCTTCAAATCTGATTTTGATGATTAAGGCAAACTTAAGCATCTAGCCATCTACCACGCTCACTCCCGACACAGCCCACCAGTTAGTAACTGTTCTTCAACCTCCGAAGCCGCTTGGTGTCGATTTCTTCTATTACGTAACATTTCTATATATTTAGAAGTTACTGTTACATGACATAGAATAGTACTACGTATGCGATTGCTTCTAGCAAAATTAGTTTCTTAGGCGCCGAACAAAGTTGACAGGTGGGGGTAGGGTTCTTTGCGTTAGGAAACGTATTTACATTTTCGGGCGATTGAAGCCAACCTCGGGTGAACTAACAAGATACTGCAAAGTCGTGTACGTCTCTTGCAATCATTTAGACACTTTAGTAAAATGCGTAGGGAAACCAGACAATTGGCGCCAATACTTATTTTATTTGCGCCAATACTTATTTTATTTGCGCAAGGTCTTGAGATTTAATAAATTTGGGAACTTGTTAATATTAAATAAGGCATTGGACCTGTTTTTTTACATTTTGAATCGTAACAGTTGAATACAGCAGTTGAATCGTTACACACAGCAGTTGCATCGTTACATACAGCAGTTGAATCGTAAGCTATCGGTAGTATCGTTCTGTTCCTTCCTCCTGCCAATTTCTTCTATTTAGTTGCCATGTGAACATCGTAATTCCTAGATTACCGGCTTGAGCGACTATGAAATCCAACAAACGAGACGCGTCTCTTACTTCTGTTCGCACCGTTCGTCGATGTGACTAACGAGTAGCTGTTCAACCGTGGGCTTATTGGGCACAGCCGCTTCACAATTCTATATTGGTCCCGATGCCTGAACTCCAGATGCTTGATCGTATCCTGACAGAGAGCAGTAATGGGTAAACTAAGATTGAGTTTGCATATATTCAACTGTGTGGTCAGTTTGAGCTTTAGGGCTTATAGGCCCGGCAACAGTTACTCAACGGGCGGTCGTCCACTTCCAGAACGCATTTCTTTCCTAGAAAGGTAGAATTTGAATTTGTCGACACCAACGATGATCGTCAGGCATTCCTTTTCGATGGTGGAATAGGTTCTTTGGTCGCGAGGAAGGAGCTTGCGACTCGCGTTAGCGACAGGACAAGGAGAGTTTTCGTGGTACTGCAATAGCACTGACCCTACCCTAGCCCGTGCAACAGCGAGGCTTCTGTACGGAGGCGAATGTTTTTGACACATCCGGGAGGGCGAGAATGGGATCGCTTGTGAGGGAATTTTTCAACGATTCGAGATTTTCTCGGGATTGTTTGTCCTAGAGGAGGGGATTTACGAGTTTTTTTTCAATATCTTTGACAGGAGGGCCGTCAGAGTAGCGCCAACTGGAATGAATTTACGGTAGACACCAGGCCGAAAATTGACTTAAGGTTCTTCGTTGTGGGTGGCTTTAGGGAAAGAACTGACTTTATCTTATCGTATTTCGGTGCAACTGAATTTCGCCAGAAGATGAATGCCAATCAATTCGCCTCAGAGTACCGAAGCGGCAGTTTGCCCGGGCGGGCGGTGACCTCGTGCTGCCCTACTGGGGAGAGCCAGGACTGCTGTCAGAGCTTATAGATGGTCTCTCTAAGATACGTTAAGTATAAAAATCTAATAATAGAAGCGGACGTCTAATCCTTCCAATACGAATCTCGTAAGTGTCACGTACGTAGCACCAGCGCACACTGCACTAAACAGCATTACAGTGATTTCCATTAGGCCTGAATATGCTGACACGAGACAGGTCCTACGCCGTAGACCCATGCAGCGGTTTGCAGCACGAAATGACTGCTTGGTTTTGGAGTTATCGAATATACTACCATGTCCTATAATACCATGCAGAACTATAATAACGATGTATGGCATTATAACCATAAGGACACGGCCCACTCGTCTCTCTCTTGTGCTACGAATGGAAGACGATAAATGGCACAAAGAGAGGGATCACAAATCATGCTTAATATAATTAGGACCATTCTGGGCAATATTTCTAAATATACTGTCAATAGTGAACCCCTATCATCCGAAATAGAAAATAAAATACTTTACGTTACACTCGGGCGGTGGACGAAGAGTCCGCTGGACATTTGATAACGACAAATTCTTGTTCTACTTTTGACGATAATGGCCGCAATCCCCGCGAACATTTTTCCCAGATGCATACGCATATTGGGGTTGTCAGCTCCACCTCTGGTTAAATCGTAAAAATCCTCATCTCCGAGGAAGAACGGGCGAGGATATTTTGCATTTCTTGCGGGCCAAGGCACTTCAACGAATATATCGGTGACACAATCACTTTCGACGACGTCGTTACTTCATGAGTCAGAGATTCTCTAGTTTTTTGCGTCGCAGAGCAGACTATTCCTCCAGCACGTAGTCAGCAAGCTGAGTTAATGTGAACTCAATGGTTGTAAGACATTGACAAGAGACGACGAGTCGCCAGACCAAGGGCCTCTTCGACATCTTCGGTCCAAATGACCTGGGTAGCCAGCACCGCGAGCTGCGCCTGGTAACGATCACGCCACTCCATGTAGGCTGAAAAGTTTGTGCCGGAATGCCTCCTAAGTCGACGGACGCATGAAACCGCTGCGACAAGGTTTAGGGCTAATGTTGTCCGCAATTCCTTGTCAACGAGGGAGAGCCATTTATCAATTTTAGGAATTTCGATTATGTTCACACAATTCTTGAACATAACTTCTCCCTCACGCAACGCTATCCCATTAATTATCCTTCCATCGTTAGTGTGAATTGAAGTAGCAACCACCCGCGAACATGTTCTGCAAATGCTTACGCAGTTTAGGGCTGCTTACCACTCTGCTAGTTAAATCTATAAAATCTTCCTCTTGGAGGAAATGACATCTCCGATATGCCGCAGTTAGCGAATGTCTGCAACCGCCCAGACAAGATTACGGGATAATGCCATCCGCATTTCCTTCTCGACGAGGGAAAGCCATTCATCAATGGAATTTTCAACCATGTTCACACCATTTGTAAACATAAGGGCCTCTCCCTCGTGAGATTCTATCCCAGAAATTATCGTTTAGTCTTTCTTGTTTAAGATTATTCCCCCCACCCCCGGAAACATTTTCCCAAGATGCTTTGGCATGTTTGGGCTGGCCGCTACCCCACTCGATAAATAAAAAAAGCCTCGTATTCCAAAAAGAACAATCGCGGATATTTTCTCGAGCCGAGGGACGCCAATAAATATATCCGTGACGCAATCAGCGGAAACGACAACGTCACGACTTGGGGCGGCGAAATGGCCGCACTTCACTTCGTCGTGTACGAAGCGGCCGCACCACGGATATAGTTTCCGCTGCACATATGAAAACTACAAGTTTACAAGAGGGTACACGCCCAGAAACAGTTAGCTGCTCATCCGAACAGTCTCTTTAATTTTGAACAAATATAAGAACAAATGAGTATCTCATTATCACATCTTCTCAATCAATCGTCAGTTATGGAAAGATCGGGTTCCAAAGGCCGGATCCCTTGTGAATCAAGTCACGAAAAGTTCAAGAATCGGCAACAGGCCATGGGCCTATTTCTTCAACGCCGACACTTCTATTCTATTCTATCTGTTGAGGACCTTAACATTGTTGCTGAGGTCCTTGCCATAATCCTGGGACTGGGTAGGAGCCGCTTCAGTTTCGCTCGACGCTTCGGAAGTGACAATCATTAATTTTAGAATTTTCAATTGCGTCCACACAATTTCTGAACACGACTTTTCCCCCTCGCTAGAAGCTATTCCAGAAATTATCGTTCTATCTCCATCGAGGATGATATGAGAAGCTCCATCTATCTCCATCGTTGCGCTCGATGCCTCGCAAGAGCCATTCATTAATTTTAGAATTTTCCAATCCACATAATTTCTGAACATGTCTTTTTCACCTTCGCGAGAAGCTATGCCCGAAATGATCGTTCGTTCTATCTCCATTGAAGATGATGGATGGCTGCGACGCCAGCGAACATCTTTTTTCAAATGTTTCTGCATGTTCGGGTAGCTTATGCCGTTTCTTGTGTTGTCTCGAAAATCCCGATCTTGATGGAAATGAAAACGAGGGAAGAATAACCTATCTATGTGCGGAACTTCAATAAAAATGTCTGTGACAGTTTCCTCAAATACGTCCGTTACGCTCGGGCAAGTTTGAATTTAATAGTTGAAGTTGTTGGGTCGCCTGCTGAAGACCACAACTGCCCTGGATATAATGGACCATCATACAGTGGGGGGAAATAAATATTCGTACACTTGAAAAATCGTATTTTAATGTATGTAAGTACACAAACTTAACAGGAAAAGTGATTTAAATTATGTATAGAGACGCATAGTATTCAAAAATACTATCAAAAGAAATTAAATCTCANGTTTTTGGGAACTTGTTAGTTCTTCACCTTTAGCCATTTTTGAGACCTTCTTGTACTACGGGCAGTTGCAGAATGATCTAGTAGTTGCAAAATACGTTAACTATGGTTACTGATTACATTACTGGAACGTGCTACATGTTTCTTGTACATTCTGGAATGTTCTGGTGTGAAATATTAGTCAAAAGTTGTTTTGTACGAATACTTTTTTGACCAGAAGAAGTTAACATGTTGCATTAATTTTTGTTGCATTGAGATTTAATTTCTAGTGATGCTATTTTTGAATACAATTCGCCTCTATACATAATATAAATCACTTCTGTTCAGTTTGTGTACTTACATACATTAAAATACGATTTTTCAAGTGTACGAATATTTATTTTCCCCCACTGTAATTCCTGCCTTCCGGAACGTAGCCTTCAACACTTCAAGCCGTCCGTATCTAGGCCGTGGGTCGAACCAGCCCTCGGTCGAACGGCAACTTGTCGAATGACGATAAATTTTGGAACAAAACTATGCTATCTGAAACCTAACCTCAGATGCGGTGAACGTAAAATTTCGTAATTTAACTATGCCCGGAAGTCAGATTCGATCCGCGGCCTGGTGATGCACGGTAGGTGGTGGTCAATGCCAGAGGAGGACAAAGCCGAGTAGTGCACGGCTGATTGGTGGATATCTGGAGAGATCCAAGGCGTTCGATTCAGGGCTTATTGGTGCACAAAATTGGTGGTGCACGGCTGCGCTCCCGAAGTTGTTTATAGCTGAAATAGTCCTGAACAAATGCATGAATTTAAATCCTCGTACTTTTATGATTTAACGCACGTACAAGCAACTTTCACAATTGAGCTTCACAGTTTTCATCATTGGCGTAAGTTTACCCGTTCGAGCAGGTTGTGTGGTGGGCTAGCGCTTCAATGTACGCACCATTGCCTGCCTCTTTGCTTTACTGACCACGTCGCTCAACGGAGACTGGAGCAGAGATGCCAGTGAAAGACGTGTCGATTTTTATATAGAGGCACCTTGCCTATGGCAAGTAAAAAGCTCTGTTTACAAAGACAGAATCTCAAAAATTCAAGACTAAGATAAAATAAGTAGAAAATTTGAGAAAATAAATTCATCCATGGATATCTGAAAATGAAAATTATACTTCCCAACTTCTTAACATATTTTATCTGCCTCCTTCATTTGCTGCCAGGTGACCAGGATGCTTGCCAGTAGTTAAACTTGAATTGGACCGGCAGATGAAGCAGCAACATCTCCTATACCCGACGGCGACCTCTGATATCTGGCCACGTATCTATGTAAACTTCAGGCTTCAAACGCTTCTCATAAAGGTCAACTTTAAGTGTCTGATAGTTTCGACCTGGGAAGGGCTTTCATCACTTCTTGAGAGTCCGATGCAATTTAATTCAATCTGATGTTAAATCTTTCAAGTAGGGATCTTGCAGCTGTTTATGGAGATCTATCCCGGGAGCATCCGGGGATATTGTCCAACGCCAGGCTAGTCATCTTGCGCTACATCGTCAACATTGAGACTGTGTGAGGAATAGCTGGGGCACTTGCATGGCTTTGAAGCTGTTCTTCCAAATCCGCATCTTTTTTTTTTTTGTTGTTGTTGTGCAGTCACACGCTCCATAAGCTCCTGCGCTCGAAGTTCCAGAGTAGCTGCACTTCCAAATGCTATACGTGAGCAGCTTTCTGCTGCGATTAAAAAAATCAAAACGCCATTGCATGCAGATGGAATTAAATGTACACGAATATTTTTCTCAACATGGAAAAATTTAATGGGTATTTTTCATTCATTTTTGTTTAATAATTCAACATTAGGAATAAAATGGTATAGGTTAAAAACTCCTGTTTTTTCCAAAAAAAAATTTCCAACTCTTTCTGAAGTTGCAAATTATGCTCGGCAGCTCCTTACTCAGCGCATTCTTTACTGGGTTCCTGATGTTCTTGGCGCGAGACGCGAACCTGTCACACACACAAAGCAAATTGCTTGGATTGAAAAGTTTAGTGATATTGTGCTAGGGACTTTAATGGCAGGCATAAAATTGAGTCAAAAGCCACTACAGTTAAACGCCGAAACAAAATTGGAAACAATTAAATAGGAGATGATCACCTGAGCGTTTCCTCAGTCTCTTCAAGATGATCATGCGACAAGGGCATATACTTTCAAAATAAGTTAAGAGATCGTAAGTTCATCCGCCAATCATTGACGGCCTTTCAAGCAAAATCTACCAATCATAGACAAGAAAATAGAGCGCAAGTACTTACGTTCAATTAGCGAGTTTAGAAAGTATGGCCAAAGGTGCACAGGAAGGCATGTATGCCGTTGCCTTCCAAAGGGCACTTCTTGATGCGCGTCATTTTTTTTTGCGGAAATTGATGAGAGATAAGAAAACGTACAAAATTGATACTGTTTGTTGCATTCATCGTCTAGAGTCAAAATTTATGGATCAACCGACCATGATTTATTATCTATCATAAAATTACATCTATCAGTTGAAGCTATTGCTGTGTAGTTATGACTCACTTTTTTCATCAGAGTACTGAAAGATCACATGCATGCATCGCGGAGCTCGTATAGGCTGTTTGTTATTAATATAACCACCCCTACCTGACGCGGTCGATATTGGTGCCGGTCTGCGAGTTTTCCAACCCGGCTAGGTCGAGAAGAACAAGGTTTGTGGTCACAGCCACGTCGTCCTTTGACGCCTCATCTCTGCTGGGCCGATCTACAGCCTTGTGCGACTCCACTGTCTGCGTATACAGCCAACTGAATAAGCATTATAAGAAACTATATCTTGCAGGTCCTCTCATGATTTAAGAGGTCAAGAAAAAGAGATAAAATAACAAGGAAATAAATAAATAGTTAACGAGCAGTCTGTCTATGAGCAATGTAAATAACATACAGACACTGAAGCGAACAAAGAAAAAATACTGAAAATTGTTGAAAAAATGCTTGATAAGAAAGGAGAGGGAACCAGAAAAAAATGATTGGAATAGTTTCCCCGCTTGAAGGGCTGGACAGCGCGCTTACAGTCCACTCATCGAGACAACACCCCCAGCTCCGGTGCCCGATTGCCGCAGTCGCCCCAAAGTCAGGATTATGCTTTTCCGCTCAGAAATATTCCTCCAAATTGCATCGGAAAAATTAACATTCTGCGGGAGCGCAGCCGTGCACCACCAATTTCGTGCACCAATAAGCCCTGAATCGAACGCCTTGGATCTCTCCGGATATCCACCATTCAGCCGTGCACCACTCGGTTTTGTCCTCCTCCGGCCTTGACCACCACCTGCCGTGCACCACCAGGCCGCGGATCGAATCTGACTTCCGGGCATCGTTAAATTACGTAATTTTACGTTCACCGCATCTGAGGCTAAGTTTCAGATAGAATAGTTCTGTTCCAAAATTTATCGTCCTTCGACTAAATTCTATCCTTTTCCTCTTCAAAAAGGTGAAAAGGAATTTCATTTTCCATTCTTAGAAGGTTCCATTCATCAGCATCATTATCTTTGTCCAGTTGTACTACCAAACTAACTCTACCAAGTACATCGCCTTTTTTGATGTACCCATCGCCTGTACCTATCCATCCACAAATTGTTTGTAAGCTTCAAGCCTCTTGTATGTCTTGAATTCTTGCAAGGTGTATTGGCTGACCACCAAATAGTTTAGTAAATCACCGTGTTAAACGGGAGGTAGGCTTGCAAAATCTGCACATCACGGCTTTGCCGGCACTTCGTTGGCATCAACATCGTTCATGTCGAACAATTTTCCTAAATATCGGTCTCTCACTGAAGGAAGGAGTTTTTGACAACAGCCTAATACTTTCTGCTTTGTTCTTTCTTTCTCTATTGCTACCAAAACGTCCAAATGTGTAGCAACGAGAGAGTAAGCTGAGGCGCCAGTGTGATACAAAGATGGCGGCGTAGCAACGCGGCTAACGTGGATACACGGGAGCTTGGCGAGCCCGAATTTCATCAGCAGACAAAGTGCAGGCGCGGCAAGGAGTCATCATCTTTCTATTGCCGCTCCTCAAAGACCAGAAACTCTGCGAAGTGCCATCGCCCTGTGCTAGACCGCTTCACTGTGCGCCGTTCCGATAATGTGCGCGAGCCGGCTGATGTTCCAATGGAAATTAACAACCTAAATTCCTGTAGAATTAACCCTACCCATCCCCTCGTTATTCCCGCCACTTATCGGCTGAATTTGGCCCAGACAAGAGAAAAGCTTCGGGCTCAACTTTCCGACTGGAACTTGAAAATGAAGCGCTGTCTTCGTGTACGAGCGTGAGGGGTGAAGCACGTCTCGGAAGCTAGACGGCCCTTGCCGTTTCTCGAACTAGCGCTTCAAGTAGAATTTCCCTCCCAACCAATAGCGTGACAATAATTCAGGTAAGAAGGCTGCATTTGAAAGTTACTCAGAACCTGAGATTGAAGTTTGTTTCAAGTCCAAGAGAGTGAAACTTACTCTCGAGGATGCGGAAATTCTTCATCTCAACACTTAGCGATAAATTGCGAAGTTTTCCGTCAACTTTTTCCAAAAACTTTTCCTCGTTCGTAAGTACGTTAATTGGCGCCACGATTTGGTTGTCACGATATTTTCCTGGAGTTAGTCATAATTTTGTATATTTAACTCCGTCTTGTTTGCATAGGCAATAGACGTTTCTTTTGAAAATTTTAGCTTCATGTTTAAATTTTCGCGCCCTGAAACGCTAGTCTAGTATTGGTGGCTAAAGCGCGGTCATATATGTGTGAATTTGAAGTATGATATCAAAGTTTGCTTAAGCTCGCTTAAATTAATTTAATTTGAGTTTTGTGTTGCTCTTCAACCCATGCAAACGGCCATTTAGATGCAGCAAGCCAGCTTGCTGTGTGCTGGCTATTCAGTTGTTGCGGTATCGCTCCCAGTCTTCGACGACGTTAAGATATCAGGTCTTCCTGTCTCTAAATCTGGAACAGCTTATTAAAAAATATGATTAATTTCTGTAATATGAAGCGTTTCGAATTCTATACACTAGAAAATGAATGTACAATTATAAGACTAGTTAATTTTTTCTTATATACCTCACATGCATGATGATATCATATGAAATGAGAGTTCGTTGAAGAGATCCTTTCATTATGACAACACAGATTCATTCTGAAGTATGAAAATTGCATGTTGATGCTTCTTGATTGATAAAAGCGGCATTTTCTTAACTCTGTAGGAATTTAATGTTCGATTAATGTGTTAAAAATATGTTCGATTTAATAGCGCTAAGAACCTGCAGGGACAGCAACGTGAGCATAATAACCTACTGATTAGTACAGGTTGATCTTTTGGCTATATATAGGAACGTGATCAACTCTTTAACTTTTACCTCGGGTCTTAGTATATTACTGCACAGTGGAATCCTTCACCAAAACTGACGAAGTTGCATTTGTCTTTCAGAAGTGAAATCTCTCTTACTTGATAATAATCAATCTCTTGATCAATCTTGGGAAAATATTACAATTAACATATTTAGGGCGTTCTTTCTCCACTGTGCCATTGGGTTCATCCCTGAAGGCCATAACTGAATTAAGCCAACCGTCAGTAACCAGCTCATGACATCATCTTGTTATAAATATTAGGAGCTTTAAGTCACCATATTGTGAAGCCAATAGCCCAGTGTGTAATGAGCGCCCACCACTGAACGATGCATCCAATCATCACTTCATTCCCTGACTAGCTCGAACTGTAACTAGAGGACAACAGACTGCGATCAATCAGCCCAGCCCGCCAGTGGAGCTGAATGAATCCTGCCGTGTACCACCAGACGGATACTTTTAAAGCTCACAGCATCGCGGGATAGGTTTCATATAGCAAAGTTCTGTTCCAAAATTAATCGTCCTACGGCGAGTGGCCGTTCGACCGTAGGCTGACTCGACACACGGGTGACGGGACAGATATGGACGGGTCGATGGCGGGCATCATAATAATGCTGCTAGGCTCCGGCGCGCTCCGTCCGGGTGTTGTACAATTTTTTTCGCGCATTGGCTGACGATGCTGGGCCAAACTACGGCAGACTACTTTACTGTGTGCTGATTGATCTAATTCAATGGATGAGATCTGTCTGGTGGCTTGCGGCTGATAATGTTACAGTCAAGAAGTGTTAAAAGGCTACGTTCTTGAGAGAAGGGATCATGATTGTCCCTTCGAAGTACGGCAGTGGTGGTATCTGACAGGCGTCCCATGTACGGCTGTAAAATTTGGTATCTATCTAAACTGCTAACTCCTCTAGTGTTGGTGTAACTAACAGGTAGCTCTGTGCAGTTATATTCTTTGTATTCAATGACAACGTTAGCAGCAGTTCCTGAAGGCAGGCTCCGGGGATTTCTCCGGGGCAGGCTCCGTCCACTGGGTCGCCTGCCGAAGACCACTATTGGTGGTGCACGGCTGTGCTCCCCGTCCACTAAGTAGATTACGTTATTGCGCTTTTCCAAGATTTTTTTTACAGCCCGCTCCAAGACGTCAACAATTTCTTATTTGAGTCTGGGAGAATTTCGTCATCCATGGAGAAGGAACGCATTTTAGAATTTTACACATCGAAATAACTTTTATTCTTAGATGCCCCCCCACCAGCACATTTTATTGCTATGCATTGTAGAAGATATCTACAAATAAAAATTAGCTAAAACACAGCATCGATTTCATTCCTAAATAAAGACAAGTACGATCTGGTCCTTGAAGGCTATTATTATTAGTCAAGTCTGACCATGTAGCAGCCTAGTAAGTTTTGACTCCCGGTATGGTATGCTCTTCATCTTGGCGGAGAGAGCTCTGACGACTTGACCCAAGCAGAGAAGACCTTTGTTAGTGTTGATGCTTCCTTTCAGAAGCTCCCCTCCTTGCACGTTTTCTTAACTGCCTCACTGCTTGGGAGGTCGTCTAGTAGCTATGTCTTCTCTAAAAGTTCACAAGTTCTGCAACAGTAATTTTGTTCAGCGCTGTTCAACTTGCGACTAATGAAGGAAATTAAGTTTAAAAAAAGACTGGTTTTGAGACTTTAATCGAATATACTATCAGGGCCTATAATACCATGCAGAATTATATTAGCAATGTATAGCACAAGTCATGAATCTTGCCAAATATAACTAGGACTATCCTGGACAATATTTCTCAAAATACCGCCATTATCATCCCAAATAAAAAAAAAACTGAAACATATGTCTGTTTAATATTAAATTTTTACACTGCGTACTAGTAAAATGTTTATTGAAAAAGGTGAAAATAAAGTTGTGTAAAACAAAGTCCAAACTGCAACTCTTACGCTGTTGAATCCTCATGTTCTGTTGAGTCTTTCATAGACGCTGGCACCATGCATCCTCATGTTGTGAACTGGACTGTTGTCAAATTAAATCCCGTTAAGGACCATGTCAAATTAAGAGTTGATCGCTTTAACTATTCCAGTAAATCTCATGGGTCGTGAAGCAATAAGGAATCTAAATGAAATCAGGAATGCCGCGAGGACCTATTATTGGGAATGATAGTAATACAAAAGCTATCGAGATTTTGCCGTATTATTTATTCAAGAGTTTACACTAAAAAATGATCATTGATATAAGGAATTTGTTTGAAGAAGCTCAAGTATTGGTCTTAAGCATCAAGATGTGGACAAAGTTTTCATCAGCTGGTTAGGTCTTCCTCAGTAAACGGTAAAATCAATAATCGCCTAATAAATACAGAGAAAATATAGAATTTATAATGAATGCGGAAAATTTGGATATTAATTGGATTTAAACAATTTACCTTAAGTGATAAGTCCACTTAAGAGGCAATCTGCCATTATCAGCGAATTGTTGACTTTTGACGCGTGAAATAATGAGGTTAATAAAGCAAGATTAGCCCAAAGTTTAAGATTTTTCAAAAATTAGTATTTAACATGCAATTAGTAATTTAATTTGTAATTTGAAATTTGACTAGGCCAATCTTAACGAAGTGAATAGCATGCGTAAGAAAATATTTAAAGCAATAGAGGGAAAATTTGCACAAGAATACACGAAGGCGTCACCATCGTCTGTATCTTTCTAACCCAGCTATAAACGTCAAGATCACACAATATGCCTATTACTTTCTACAGAAAGAAACGCGGAAACTTAATATAGACTTTTTTAATTTTAAAATTAAGATTTTAATTTATAATTTCCAATACTATACATTGCCAATCAATTCCCAGCAGTTTCTAGGAACGAAGTGGGGCAAGCAAAGTGGAATGGCTAATAGTACTCTTTATTCGGCGAGAGAATGGCTACAAGAATAAACCAATCTAGTGCTCAGCCGACCATCCCCGATCTCCTCGCCCCTCGCAGGTTCCCTGTAAATTATCGAAGGAGAAATTGAATAGCACGAAGTAGAGGAACATAAAATATACATAAATATTATTTGAACAAGTAGTTTCAATACACTAACGGATGGCAAGGCCAATAAGTGTAGATACAAGATGACGGAATCGGGTTCTTTAGAGTCCCCAAAATAGTATTGGCAGAAGGCCAGGAATCAAGTGGCCAACCATTTCCCATACCTCGAATCGTTGGTAGGTTGGAAGTACAATGAAGGCTTCCATGTAGTTGACTCCGGGACCGCATCCACGTAGAATGCTCCGCCAGACCGTCGACCGTCTCACAGAAGCGCGTGCGGCAGGCGGAGTAAAGCGGTAGCCAAGCGTAGTGCTCCGGCCCACGTCAGTAGATAGTCTGCAAACGGAAGACTAAAGGAGGGTGAGCAGGCTTTTCGGTTTTCTTCAGGACGAAAACTTGAAGACGGGAAGAAATTTGCCACAAGAGAATATAGACTGAATTTAAGAATGAACATCTTATGATCTCACTCGTCACAATGTAAAATTGTGCAACGGTTACCTATAAGAATTTAATTCATATATCATAGTGACCATCATATCATAGCCACACCAGCCCGGCCAGGATTTCTTTGACGATGGGCCGATAGTCGTTATAGACTTAAGCTATGACGAAGACAGCTTCTCGTGCACTGCATTAATGTGATTCCTCGTCACGGTGCTGCTTGGCGAGGTGTACGGGCACGCGTGCAAGATGGGAGAGGGGATTGCTGTGAGCTGGAGAGGGATAGCCGGGAGGGGGATCGCCTTGAGCGGGATTTCGGGGAGGGGGATGGGCGGCGTTACACTCGGGCGGCGGAAGAGAAAGAGTTCGTTGCACATACGAAAACGAAAAATTATCGTTCTATCTATGTTGACTATTATGGCAACAACCCCGCGAATATTTTTCCCAGATGCTCACGCATATTAGGGTTGTCAGCTCCGCCTCTGGTTAAATCGAAAAAATCCTCATCTTCGAGGAAGAACGGGCGAGGATATTTTGCGTTTCTTGCGAGCCGAGGCGATTCAACGAATATATCAGTGACACACTCACTTTCGACGACGTCGTTACTAGACGAGATTCAAGCTTTATGCGTCGCAGAGCAGACTTCCTGCAGCACGTTGTCAGCAAGCCGAGTTAATGTGGACTCAATGGTTGTAAGACATTGACAAGAGACAACGAGTCGCCTGACCCTAGGGCTTCTCCTACATCTTCGATCCAGATGACCTGGGTAGCCAGCACCATGAACTGCGCCTGGTAACGACCGCACCACTCCATGTAGGCAGAAAAGTTTGTGCCGGAATGCCGAAGTTCGCGAATGTCTGCAACCGCAGATATTCTATATGTCGTTCTATCTTTGTTTACGAACATGGCCGCACTCCGCGAACATCTTTACCAGATGCTTACGCATATTGGGGTTGTTAATTAAAATTAACGCGGCCTCTTGATGGGATTGAGGATAGGGGGATAGGCGAGAGGGGGATACCACAGGCGGGAAGGGGATCGCCGTGAACCGGTTCCGTCGCGCTCGATGCCTCTGAAGAGCCATTCATTAATTTTAGGATTTTCGATTCTGTTCACACAATTTAGGAACATGACTTTTTCTCCCTCGCTAGAAGCTTTGCCAAAAATGATGGTTCTTTCTCCATTGAGGAGGATAGCTTCGACGCCAGCGAACATCTATCTTCTTTTGAATGTTCCTGCATGTTCGGGTTGCTTATCCCGTTTCTCGTGATATCACAAAAAATGGCTGCGAGAGAGTGTTTGGCCCGGCTGCGGCGCGTTTGTCCCGACATGCATCTTCATCGAAGGAATTGGCTGCAAAACTTACATCAACACTTCTGCGCATGTGATAACGAGTTAACGAAAAGATACACAAACACTTACCCTAACCGTACCTAACCCATACTAACATATCCTATACTACTACTATTACAACCTCCGTTAACCCAAGAGTGTTGGAAACGTCACACTGTCACTACAACAGATAGGGAAACTGGTAATTATATCACGTGACCGTTTAAATTTACATTCCCGCTGGCAAGGATATTCACGCTAATCTATCGCAGAATATATCCTTATGCAATCTGAAGTCAGTAGTCACCGTTGGACCTCTTCCTATTAGAGCAGTAGCTAGCATAAAATCTTGTATGCTGAAACCCTAGGCCATATCTGTTGGAAAAATCGTTCTCTTGCCTCCTAAGCACGTTTAGTGCAGTTCCGTCCCACAATTTTACTTTCATAGACATGTAAACTATGCCAATACCCATTAAAAGTTTTTCCCACAATTCTTTCCAAAATACACGACTTAATTACTATTATATATCCGAATTAAGTAATTATTCAATTGCTGTAGGAAGAAATATCTATTTCACCCAACACATGCCTCTTACATTGATTGTGTACATCACCTTCAGTGACAACACACTTGCGGTTCTATGCAATGCCCTCGGCAATCAGCACCGATAGACAATAGTCAGTCGCCATCCAGCCTCTCAAGTAACAAGTTTCCTGGCTGGAGCTAAAGCCTTGCTTACAGTCACCCCGCTTTGGCACGCGTCCGTATGCTATAAAGTATTTACCAGCACTTCACTGTGTCTTTCAGCCCACATTGACAGTCTAAAGGGCCTTCTAGACGCTCAATATTATTGCGCAATATGGTTTGCACAATATTTTGACGGCAGCTCATAGACTCGATATTATTGTTCAATATTTTGGGTTGCGCAATATTACTGAGCATGTAGGGGCCATATTGATGGGTTGCGCAATATATTGTGAAATTTCGCCCCCAGACGTGCAACCGTACTGCGCAAACAGTGCCAGCAAGACTTTCAAGTAGCCAACATGTTGAACGATAATGACTTGCGCTGCGTAATAATTGCTGTGTCAGCAAATCGTAAAAATAGTAAGAGGCTCGCAAAAAGGTAGAAAAATGGTCGAAACAGTGGTTTATCAACAGAGAGAAGTTCACCCGCGAAAAATTACTTAATGAATTGAGAATGATTGAACCTAATGATTTCCGAAATTTTGTACGAATGGATGGGGAACTTTTTGACGAACTCCTTGCTTTGGTTACTCCTGCAATCGGTAAAAGGATCTCTCTCATGCGCGATGCTATTCCTACAACCCAACGTTTGTCCATATCCCTCCGCTATCTAGCTACTGGGAATAGCTTGGAAGATCTGAAATTTCTAACTGCAGTGTCGCCACAGTCCATATCTAACATTGTTATGGAAACTTGCACCGCTTTGATCAATTGCCTCAAGGAATACATTAAGGTAAGTAAGAATACATTAAGTAAGTCCCTGCACTTATCAGTCAGTACATCCACATCGTACTGTTCAAGCTTCTTAGCGCGATTCGCGTAGTCTTTGCACTTGACATCCCATAGAGCTGGGAGACCCCGATATACCTCTATGAATTCTAGCATAAATTCTTCATCAGCTTTCTTAACATCTGCCATGATGTAAATTGGAAACCATGCACGTTGCTAAAATGACGTGTAGACCACTGGGGACACACTGACAAAACATTACGCATACGCAATATAGCCCCTACACCGCACAATATCTTCCAGTTTGCACAATATATTTACTAGATTCTGAAAATCACGCAATATATTGCGCAGCCCGTCAATATCGCCCCTATAGACGGTCAATAATATTGTGCAAACCTATATATTGCGCAATAATATTACGCGTCTAGAGGCCGCTTAAGAGCAGCCCGTCACGCAAGTCCAGTAAAAGATTGAACAGCGCTTGACTCCCCGTCACTCAAGTCTCGATGGTCCGGACTGCCTCAGTCCGGACTGAAAAAGCCAGTTTTTCAATCGTCAGTCTCGCAGAGTCTCATAGTGGAAACGTGCCTTTACAGACTGCGCAAGTCTAGGTAAAAAATTGAACACCGTTTAATTCCCCGTCGCACCAGTGTCGATGGTCCGGACTGCCTCAGTCTGGACTGAAAAAAGCCAGTTTTTCAGGCGTAAGTCGCGCAGAGTCTCATAGTGGAAAAGGGCCTTAACGGTTATGTACGCTGGCACTGGGCGCACACATGGCACCGTCCACTACAGTAGTCTATTGTCAGATATTTCGGTCACGTGACGAACCATGCCAACGGTGGACAGCAGGTCGTTCATTTGACGCACCGATGGGTCGTCGACGCGACCCAGTCGAACGCTTAAATCTCCAGTGATAAGGACATGATCGGGGAAAGTCACTAGTCTGGTGAAAATATCGCTCAATTAGAGGTAAAACTCGCGCGCCTCAGCAACCTATCACGAACGATAGATGGTGACTGCAACGCCAGTAAACGAGGCGCAATTAAGTGACCGTAGCACATAGCAGCTCACAGGTCGGGCGCCGATGTCAAGAATGGTAAGGTGCATGCCCCTGCTGGCGACCATACACTGAGAGAAATTTTCGCCTCCAGAAATGAGTCAATCTCAAAAGTGGGTCATGGTGCCCCGCTTGCTTCACTTCACGCGGCAGTAGTCGCAGCAAAGCGGCATACGAGTCAGGGAAAGCAGAACTCTGACTCATTTGGCCTATAGTGCCTCCCCTGAACGTGCCTCATATACTTGTATTGTTTGACTCCATCAAGATGGCAGCTCTCGGCTGTGAAACCATTCTTATCAATGTAAATATTGATGCTAAGGGTAAATATTAAGGCAATACACTGCATTGATTTTAATGCGTCAACTGGCGCGTGTTTAATAAGTCAATTCCACATTCAAATTTGTATGTTTCGTTGAGGCTGGACTTGGTGGAGCTAACTTAATTCGTTTGTAAGTGTAAAATTAGTGCATTATCTATCATTCATTGCATCATTATCTAAGTAAGAAGAGACATAGTGACCGTTGTCAATAAATGTAGGTAAATAGTTATAGGCAGTGCGAGTACCCGTCCCGCCATGCATTGTTTTACAGGACAGTTGCATTAGAAATTAAATAAGCAAAAATATCGGATATCTTAGACCTAAAAATATAGTCGTCATGCACGATACAGTTAGTAATTCGACTTATAACCTTTACACGATTTACAAGGCCTGTGTTCTCCGCATTAAATCAATGCAAAATCAAAGATATTCGACATGTGTGCGGCCACATGGTTAGCTGCCAAGAATTTTCTTGTATGTATACATTGAATACGCTGTCTCAATCAGTATCTTTTAATTTAGAGAGCTCATCGTTAATTGGGTGGCATTTGTCGTTGAAAACTTGCCAGTCTTATATCAAACTCCCAAACTTGGTAGAATATGAACAATTGATCAAAATGTTAATATACTGAATAGGACCAGGAGTGAATATGTCGAACATGTGATCATAAATAAATATCCTTGTCAATGTTTTTCATCATAAATAAATATCCTTGTCAATGTTATTCTGATGAAATAAGTTAGGCAGGTCAACTTTTGCATCTTATTGTATTTGAAGTGGTTTCGGTCTCTGATTGCGTGGCTAGGAGAGTGGATTTGATACACTTGCGATCTTATGACTGAATTCAATGAATAAATTCAGCAGGATTTCAATATTTGATTACATCTCATATCTGCCGATATTGTTCAAACGATGGAAATGGAGGAAGATACATATCTTTGATGAACTTTGATGGAAATGGAGGAAGATATCTTTGATATCAACTTAGATGATGAAGATATCTTTGATGAAGTATAAGCTTCAGAAACCTAATCAATTATACATTTTTTTACTTTGTGCTTTTATTAAGTCAACCGAAGGCCTGCGCGTATTTTTTTACACAGTCTGAATCTTCTTAAGCACGATGGAAGAGCGTAATTTCACGTCATATTGTCGAAAGCGATTTTATTTACGAGCAATACGTCGCCAAATAAATCATTTCTGGATTTTTGGTGATATAAATTTTGTTCAATTTATTAACTTTCATTCGTAAAAATAAGATTACTAGAGATATCCAAATTATCGCTTGATTGTCGAGCTTACAATACATTATCACGCTGGACATAAATTCTAACGCTGAAATCATTTGAATATATAACAAACTACCTATAATATTCAATTTTTACATGTGAAAAGCTGGTGGAAAATATAGCTTGTGCAGAAATCTATGCTGCTACACCGCGCGACCCATATAGTTATCCATAAGCGTAGGTCTCAATTAATTAACTATGTGGAATATAATTATCCCATATAATTATCCAATTAGGTTTACCAGCACCTTTTGTCCTCATCGTCCAGAAAAAAACGAATTCATTCTTGACGCCGTCCCACTTTTACAGATTCTGCATAATTTTACAGGTTGTTGGGTGTCTGTTTGAAGACTAGCAGCATTTGAAATATATATGTATCAGGTTGCCAGATGGTGGCGAGAAAAAACGGTAAAATCCGCTTATAAATAATCTAGAACCGGCCCCAATTCACTATATATTAGTAAATGTCCTATTTGCAATGCTACTATTGGATTTTTACGGTATTATGCGCTGGAAAATACATTTAGGTTAAGTCGCTTATAGATTTATTTCGAATATTTCAATAGAAAACTGGTTAGTCGACTGCTGCCGTGACCGGCAGTCGGCCTCCCCAGTCTCGTCTGCAGCTGTGCCCGGCGGCCGGTTTCCCCTGACTCGTCTGCAGCTGACCCCGGCGGCCGGTTTCCCCCGCCCCGTCTGCAGCTGTGCTCGGTGGTCGGTTTCCCCTGATTCGTCTGCAGCTGTGCCCGGCGGCCGGTTCCCCCAGCCTCTCTAGTCTCGTCTGCAGCTGTGACCGGAATAGGCAGCAGGCGAGTGCAGACGCCCAGGGCCAATACTTTCAAAAAAAGTTAAGAGATCGCAAGTTCATCAGCCAATCATTGACGGCCTTTCAAGCAAAATCCACCAATCATGGACAATAAATTAGAGCGTAAGTATTTACGTTCACTTAGCGAGTTTTGAAAGTATGGCCCCAGGTCAGTGGCCGCCTGGGTAATGGAGGGGCAATCGATGACGGGCGCCCTGCTGGGCCCAACTTATTTTGGTCCCGTCGGCCTAGGCGGCCTAGTGCATAGATTGTTTCTTGGTGCGCAGTGCATAGATTGTTTCTTGGTGCGCAGTGCATAGATTGTTTCTTGGTGCGCAGTGCATAGATTGTTTCTTGGTGCGCAGTGCATAGATTGTTTCTTGGTGCGCAGTGCATAGATTGTTTCTTGGTGCGCAGTGCATAGATTGTTTCTTGGTGCGCAGTGCATAGATTGTTTCTTGGTGCGCAGTGCATAGATTGTTTCTTGGTGCGCAGTGCATAGATTGTTTCTTGGTGCGCAGTGCATAGATTGTTTCTTNGCTGTGTTGATACTTGCTGTGTTGATACTTGCTGTGTTGATACTTGCTGTGTTGATACTTGCTGTGTTGATACTTGCTGTGTTGATACTTGCTGTGTTGATACTAGCTGTACTGATACTTGCTGTGTTGATACTTGCTGTGTTGATACTTGCTGTGTTGATACTAGCTGTACTGATACTTGCTGTGTTGATACTTGCTGTGTTGATACTTGCTGTGTTGATACTAGCTGTACTGATACTTGCTGTGTTGATACTTGCTGTGTTGATACTTGCTGTGTTGATACTAGCTGTACTGATACTTGCTGTACTGATACTTGCTGTGTTGATTCTTGATGTGCTGATACTTGCTGTGTTGACACACCTCAACACTGCTGTAACATGGATACTTATAGCTTAGCTACTGACAGTGAACAAGGATGCATTTTAAATGCATATCGATATGGAGTGATGGATATGACATTGAAGAGAGAATTTTATATCTATTGTATATGAATATTTAATGTGCATATAGACGTTGAGATCACAGGATTTTACTGGGTATCCTTGAAGTTTGTCTCCACACAAGGCGTTTGGAGCGAATATTTTTAGGTTTTTAAATTAAATGCCGATAATATTTGTTAAAAATATCTTTCAAAATATTAAAAAAATGTTGCTAAATTATTACGGCAACTCTTTGTGTTCTCTTCAGCAAACTAGCTCTTCGGCATTGATATAATGAATTTTTCAACATAAAAAATAGTTTCAGATTTGATTTGTGACAAAAATGTCCAGTCTAGTGCCTGAAAATACTAATACTACAGCAACTTCCTTGGTCTAAAAATATATTTACTGTTCATTAATTTATCTGTACATGATTTTAACTTAATTAAGCCCATGACGAAATATTTTCCTTCTCTTATCATGTAACCACAAAGTTATTTTCTTCTATACTTCCTGCCTAAATGAAAATTGAAGACGTCTTGGAAAGTTTCTACCACCTTTGCGAACGCCTTGACAGTGCAGTAGTTGTTCGTGACAGGCTTGGACTGGCAGCATTCCGAAAATTGTGGTAGGAGGGAGTTTGTCCAACGAGGTTTATCATAAGTAAATCTTCATGAACATAGGTTAACAAAATCAATATTTTCCTTATCTTTGTGCAGCAGTGCGGCACAACATTAACGGCAGGTTAATTTATTAATAAATATTTGCGCGGTGAGTTTTAGCACTGTCTCTATAAAAAACGAATATCAGATTCCTTAATTGAATGTGAGATAGGGAGTTTTGGTAATTCAAAAGCTTGTCATAGTTTTGAAAAGGTCATTGAGACAAATCTAATGATGTATAACACAAGACTTCCCCATGGGCGCTTTGCCCCGTGACACGCGTGGGCCCGTTGCCCCCACTAGGTATCATTTCAATTTATATCGTGTCAACATTTTATTTTAAAAGCTAATAGTCTAAACTTGATCTCAAAATTAGCCGTATAGATATTACTTTCAAAATATAATTCACAGTAATTTCAAAAGCTTCATCTACAGTAATCGATAAGTTTTATTTGGCAGCAAAAAAAAACCTTTATCTGGGCTGAAACAGTTATCCACAAATAACTTAATAACGCAAACACTTAGCAAAATGAAACTGTCGACCGGCGGTAGAGAACACGGACCAATATCTGCCATACATAGCGAGAAACCCGCTATGGGCCCATGACCCGCAGTGGGCTCGCTGCCCCATGTTACCCTATCGTTCATCCACTCAGATTATAGCCACTGGTGATAAGACTTAGAAATTAAAATAATAATTAGACCTTCGTTCAGGCTATAGTCTATACGACCAGCAACAAGAGAATCAAAATTAAATAATTTACATCAAAATTTAGGAGCTTATCAGTCGGAATTAAGCTGTGCTTGGCCGGGTAGAATCGTCAGAACAAACCATGCATACTCGCCATCGGGAGTGCCTCGGAATTGTTTAACAAAATTCAGATAAGTTACAGAGAATACAGAGCCACGTAAAGGTCACTGACGAAGCGGCGGGACAGCAAGCCACTTCATTGCAACAAATAAAATAAAATTCAATCGAAAATATTCAGAAGAAACGACAGAGCGATGCTTATAGAAGGACCGAGCGCTCACTTCACACGCTAGTTTCCTCGTAGAACGGCAAACGAAGCACTTCGTACTTTTTTATTTATTTTTGCAAGTAAAATACGGCTTTATTTTTTTAATTATATACATTAAGTTATTAAGTTANCGTCATGAAATTTCCATCTCGTTTGTACCGAATAAATTTCAAACTCAATACCTCAATATAATTTACACCTAATCTTTCATTTAATAACATGTTAGCAATGAAGCCGTGGTTGAAGGTCAGACCGTTAATGACCGCCTCTTCAGTCAGCACATCGACGACGAGTTACCAAACTATAGCCATTCAGAGCCAATCTATGGCATCAATTTGATCGCCAGATAAAAAATGGCCGATCTATGGCCCTCATCTGCTAGGGCATCATAGAAGGGCTTTAAATTTTTGAGTTTTGCGGCACTTGCGTCAAGTGATCGATCCGGAATTCGAGGTCATGACTTGACGAGACCGAACGTTGCCACTCGAACGTACCCCGTGAACCTGTCGCCTGGCTGCTCCCAATCATCAGCTGTCACCCTCACTCTCATCACTTGGTCGGCACCAGTTGCATGATGGATCTGTCGAGCAATTTATTCAATAGTAATTAATAAGATGTGGGCATGCACGTGTAAAAAGAATTCGATGGGATAGGTTCCAGTGTATGGTTATTGTTGGCAGTTCTGGCGTGCATACATTTGGGTAATAGAGCGTGTCCGTTGAAAGGGATTTTGGACGGAACTCGTTTATTTGCGACTGAAAAGTATATATTGTAAAATTTAGATAAATGTACAAATAAAATTAAGGAAATAATTATTTGAATACATTATTTGATAGTATTATTCATATTTTTACAGCATTTATCGAGCGTGATCGGTATCGAAGACCAGACGTGAATATTTTGGTTGCTAAGGCCAACGCTCTATCACGAGGCCGTCACGAAGCAAGTCATATTTCAGACGATATGGAGCCGCCGAATATGTGGTCTATAAATTCTTGCCCCGAGCCGTCGTTATTTCAAAAATTTTAATAGAGACTATAAACTAACATAGCTTCGAAAAAGTTGATATGATCTAGCCTCATTCGGGACGAATGAATGCTTGACCAGACGGGTACGGACTGATATGATGATGTTCTTTTTATATAATTACTGAGGCCATTGAATTACCAATATATTTCCACACCTTTACGATAAAAAGGGAACTGCAGATACATAACACCGTACAGAGCGAAAAGTCTAGTCAAGTCTAGTCTAGTCTAGTCTGTCAATCTAGTCTGTCAATCTAGTCTGTCAATCTAGTCTAGTCTGTCAATCTAGTCTAGTCTGTCAATCTAGTATAGTCTGTCTAGTCTAGTCTAGGGCCTGAAAATACTCATTTTGATTACCATGACGCATATTGCACTGAGAGCACTGAATCACAGCAACTCCAAAAATGCCTGGTCTAATTTATCTATTCGCTTCATCCTTGGAATGCCCATAAACTAATATTGTTGCAGTCGATTCAAACTGCCTAACAATTAAGAACAATTTATGGCACAACTTCGACACCGTAACTTTGTTGAATATCACAAAAGCAGCGGCTTTTCAGTGACGGCATCAAGCCATGACTCAATTGCAGCTAATGAACTTCACGCTATGAGGCTATACAGGATAGGGGCGAAAAATTACACCACTATATTTTTACACCACAAAATTACACCACTATATAAGTATCATGCGTTGTGACAGAATGTATTTATTACTTATGTAAATTAGTTGCCATGGTATGCTATAGATAGATACTAACAAATCATCACAGTAGCGTTATAAAAAAAAGTTGGCGGAAGCTTCAGACATTAGCACAACATGTCACGCGTTGATGAGCCTATATAGAACGCGGCAAATTTGGTCGAACACAATAAATATTCCATCACTTAGAAAAATAAGGTGGCAGCCGTATTATGATGACTATATGTGCCACAAAAGTAACAATTAAAGCACCACACCAACACCACACCACACCAACACCACACCACACCAACACCACACCACATCAACACCACACCACACCAACACCACACCAACACCACACCNCGTGTAGTTATACATGGCAGGAGTGTAGTGGTGCTTGTGCGTGTAGTTATACATGGCAGGAGTGTAGTGGTGCTTGTGCGTGTAGTTATACATGGCAGGAGTGTAGTGGTGCTTGTGCGTGTAGTTATACATGGCAGGAGTGTAGTGGTGCTTGTGCGTGTAGTTATACATGGCAGGAGTGTAGTGGTGCTTGTGCGTGTAGTTATACATGGCAGGAGTGTAGTGGTGCTTGTGCGTGTAGTTATACATGGCAGGAGTGTAGTGGTGCTTGTGCGTGTAGTTATACATGGCAGGAGTGTAGTGGTGCTTGTGCGTGTAGTTATACATGGCAGGAGTGTAGTGGTGCTTGTGCGTGTAGTTATACATGGCAGGAGTGTAGTGGTGCTTGTGCGTGTAGTTATACATGGCAGGAGTGTAGTGGTGCTTGTGCGTGTAGTTATACATGGCAGGAGTGTAGTGGTGCTTGTGCGTGTAGTTATACATGGCAGGAGTGTAGTGGTGCTTGTGCGTGTAGTTATACATGGCAGGAGTGTAGTGGTGCTTGTGCGTGTAGTTATACATGGCAGGAGTGTAGTGGTGCTTGCTTGTGCGTGTAGTTATACCTACATGGCAGGAGTGTAGTGCTTGTGCGTGTAGTTATACATGACAGGAGTGTAGTGAGTTTGTTATCGTGAACATGCAAAAGAAATTAGTTTCATTCACAGGCGTCTGAGCTGTAAATTTTTTTGCAAACTTATTGCAATATTGCAAATGCGTGCGTCCAAAAGCACGACGAAACAAGTTTACAAAATTTATTTGAAACAAATGATTGTTTGCAGAACATTACACAGCATACACTTCCTTTTACAGACCTGGTGCGACCAAAATATCTGTAGAAACATCATGTGTGTGATGTTCTCGAGACCTAAGCACGGTGGCTGAATTTATAATTATTCAGGTTAATATGCGTAAGCCGTAGAATAGCTCGGAAAATTGTGAAGACCATCATCAAGGCTCATAAGTAGTAATAATGTGGAAAGCTATTAAAGAAAAGTGATATATTAAAATAGTAGTTACGAGCTGCAAACTACCGGCGGATTGCATTGTGGTGCAGGGTAGGAGGCCGCGTCTTGCAGCGCCAGGCTGTCCCTGCACAGAAACTACACAGCCAACAGACGTCAGGTGACGACCGTGCTGAGAGGTTGTGTGCGTCGCGTCTTCTCGGTGTCTGATCTGTGGTGGCAGTGGCATATCATATTGCTCTGGCTTGTTCAGTTCTATTTATAGCCCTGGCCAAAGTTCTATCACTAGTGTTCTAGTGAGCCAGCAGGCGTGTGAATGTGCACACGTGATCTTAAGATTGGCATTTTCTTGCATCGAATGGTAATTAGCGACTTGCATGTGATGCCTATTGTGGAATGAAGGTTACAAGTGACATTGGAGAAGGAAGAAATTGTGTGGCATGTAAACGTCAGGTGTAACTCGACTCGAATATTTTCTTATGCTCCCTGTGATGAGACTTACCACGAAAAAACTTGAGCTTCTTCAAGGTTGAGCGCCGTACGTGTATGCGGTGCAAAGATTGTGTGTGGTTGGTTAGGTGCTGCAGCGACCGAGCGTTTATTTAACGTACTTGGCACGTCACTTTGAAACATTTTTACTCTGATATTCGTCATGCATTATTTAATAATATGAATGCTGGATTCAGTGTAAGTGATGCTCACATAGAGTTGGTTCGTAGATTTGAATTGGTAAGTGTTGCTGTAGTGTAGCAGTAAATATGTTTCGCAAGCACAGTTAGTTCAGAGTAGCTGTAGTTGTTGAATGTTGACTTGTTGAAGTGACCGCGAGAGAACAGTTAGTCAGTGGCAACAACTTCCCTGTAGTCTCCATTATCGTTTATTGCAAAATGTAGTAAGATTTGTAAAGAGTACCGTATAATTACCCAGGGTATTGGTTGGATACGTCAGGGTATTGGTTGGATACGTCAGGGTATTGGTTGGATACGTCAGGATTGGTTGGATATATCAGAGTATTTCTGTTAGATAAATAAATTCCGTTTGCGATCAACAAGGCTACATTCCTGACACACATCTGGCCAAGCTGACCCAATCCCGACACGAGGACTCGCTTCTTTTTTCAACTAGTTCCAGAAAATAAGGATTATTGTTTGTGAGTGCATCACGATCCAAGTTTCACCATTAGCTCGTGTATAAGAGTGTACGGAAGCTTTCAGTTTGAAAATAACGAGTTACTAAGGATACCTATTAATGCTATTATGTAGTGAAAAATGTGTAAATGTGTCATGATAGATGTATGTAACGAAGTGTGGGTGATGAAGAACCCATTCTTCGCTGCCATGGGAAGAAATGAGTCAATATTTTTATTCATATTGTGATGGTGTTATTTTTTTCACTTTTATGTATTCCATGGTCGACTCAAAGAAACCTTTGATGTGTTGAAGTTTGGCTTGAATTTTCCCTCAATAATTTTTAAATTAATTTCCTTTTAACAATTCTTTTTATTTTCATTGTCGTTAATTAATGATCACTCGAAAGTAAGAACTAATAAAAAATTTGGGTAATGTATATATGCATCCGATGTGTGAGATAATTTTTTCGTCGTGAAAGGTATGATAAACATTAAACACTGAACGAAATCTTTGTAATTATTGAAGTGTTAACTAACCAATATTGGATAATCCACGAGAATGGCGAGATAGAGCTAATGATTGTTATTTGTTCGCTCTAATTTCACTCTGATGTCATCTAGACTTCGACGTTAAAAGTTCGTTTTATTAACTTTACTTTGCATTTGTGGCTTCCAGGTTTTCTTTATAAACCTCAAAACGGTGAAATTTATTTATTAATGTAACCATGTTTTATAGCACATCAGTGATGAATTTTTAAGCAAGGTGAATTTTCGAAGTGTGTGCATATCATAGAAAATATTATTACCCGCAGTGAAACCCTGTAGTTTATTCGCCAAGAATAGATCTCCGAGTCTATAAAAAGAAAATCGTGTGAATTTAGGCACAGTGAGCGGACGTGTGAGTGCAGTGCGAAAAAAGTGAATCTCGTTGTGCTGGTCGGCAGCCTCGCTCGCCGGTCTAGCCTGGCGCTAGAGTGCCCTGCTCGGCCAACGAGCTGTGACGACACCTGCTCTACCCCTGCCTTACCCTGCCCCTAAATTGCTCCTGCCCTGCCTTACCCTGCCCTGCATTACTCTTGTCTCTAACTTACCCCTGCTCTGCCCCTGCCTTACCCTGCCCCCTAACTTGCTTCTGCCCTGCCTTACTCTGCCCCTAATTTGCTCCTGCCCTGCCTTACTCTGCCCCTAACTTGCTCCTGCCCTGCCTTACCCTGCCCTGCCTTACCCTGCCCTGCATTACTCTTGTCTCTAACTTACCCCTGCTCTGCCCCTGCCTTACCCTGCTCCTAATTTGCCCCTGCCCTGCCTTACCCTGCTCCTAAACTTGCCCCTGCCCTGCATTACTTTGTCCCTAACCTGCCCCTGCCCGACCCCTACCTTACCAACCCGCAGCGCTACACTCTTTTGCGCTTCATACCCATTACCCCTTCTCCCCTCTCCCTTTATCTCAACTTCCTCTCATCCCACCTTTTTTTAGCTGGCTAACCGCCCTCCTGCTTATGTAATCTAGCTCACTCCAACTTCAAATGTAGTCTCCTCGTTTTACAACACCGTATCCCGCTTGTCTTAATCCACCTGTCGTATTCTCTCCATCTTACCGTGCTTGACATCTTATCTTTTCGTTATCTTCCCCTTACCGTGCTGGTTCCCTCCCACCTTACTGTGCCCTACGTTTCCCCCGCTCGTATCTTCCCCACCGCCGACTGGGGACGAGCTCATCGTCCCGTGACTGGGGGAGTCGCGCCTGGCACCTCGTCGCCGGGGTGAGTCACGTCAAATGAAAATACAACTTTAGCAATTAGAGACGAACCCGTGATATGCCTCACGTCAAATAAAAATACAACTTTAGCAATTAGAGACGAACCCGTGATATGCCCCTTATCCTTTTGTTTTTGATGTGCCCTCTCTGACACAACATGTTCTTGCTATTGATGTTCCCTCTCTGAAACATGTTCTTGCGATTGATGTTCCCTCTCTGACACATGTTCTTGCCATTGATGGCGCCTCTCTGACACATGTTCTTGCGATTGATGTGCCCTCTCTGAAACGCCATGTTCTTGCTATTAATGTTCCCTGTCTGGCACGACATGTTCTTGCGATTGATGTTCCCTCTCTGAAACAACATGTTCGTGCGATTGATGTTCCCTCTCTGACACATGTTCTTGCGATTGATGTTCCCTCTCTGACACATGTTCTTGCGATTGATGTTCCCTGTCTGGCACGACATGTTCTTGCGATTGATGTTCCCTCTCTGACACAAGTTCTTGTGATTGATGTTCCCTCTCTGACACAAGTTCTTACGATTGATGTTCCCTCTCTGACACATGTTCTTGCGATTGATGTGCCCTCTCTGACACAAGTTCTTACGATTGATGTTCCCTGTCTGGCACGACATGTTCTTGCGATTGATGTTCCCTCTCTGACACAAGTTCTTGTGATTGATGTTCCCTCTCCGACACAAGTTCTTGTGATTGATGTTCCCTCTCTGACAAAGTTCTTGTGATTGATGTTCCCTCTCTGACACAAGTTCTTGCGATTGATGTTCCCTCTCTGACACAAGTTATTGTGATTGATGTTCCATCTCTGACACAAGTTTGTGATTGATGTTCCATCTCTGACACAAGTTCTTGCGATTGATGTTCCCTCTCTGACACGACATGTTACGAGAAATCATTCACTGTTTTTTGGCGAAGATTGTTCTTATTTTTTTAACGGTAGAATGAACGACTGGAGCTACTGACGGTGATAATATTTGATCCCTTATATTTTCTTAAATATTCAAAGTCATGATTATGCCCCTGGCTCATTTTAAGCTGTGCTCATTAGTCATTTCTTTATCATTGACAAATGTTCGATGAATGTGTTACATGATTGTGTTAGATTAATGCGTTCGATGAATGTGTTTCATGAATTTATTTGATGAATGTGTTGAAAGTTTTAAATGAATTCGTTCGATGAATGTGTTCCATGATTGTATTTGATGAATGTGTTGAAAGTCTTAAATGAATGCGTTCGATGAATGTGTTCCATGAATGTATTTGATGAATATGTTAAAAATCTTGAATGATTGTAATTAGTTAGCTTATGTCGTTTTTTATTGTCTGAATAGATCACCGAAGAGTTTGCATTGACGTGTTAGTGATGGGTTAAAAGAAAAGTCTTGAATGATTGTAATTAGTTAACTTATGTCGTTTTCTATTGTCTGAATAGATCTCCGAAGAGTTTTCATTGACGTGTTAGTGATGATCTCGTATAGATCCGCCATGTGGTGAGAGCGTTTGCCAAGAGTGCTGCAGCGTTTGACGCGCCGTATTTTAGATACCTTGACCTGGTGCCGCTGCTGCAATGCTGCTTCAGTCTCCGTATATTCGAGTCATAGGCTTCTTAACGGTATAGCTGTCGTCACAAATTTTTTTTATATTATATTGCTCGTTAATTTGTCGTATTTTGATATTTCAGGTTTATTATTAGAAATAGTTTTGAGGGGAGTAGTTTTGATGATATTTTTGATATTCTTAGTTTTTAATAGAATTGAATCAAGAATTTTGTCCGAAAAAAAATAAAATAAAGTAATAAAAAATATAACCCAGTACTCACTGCAGTGAGTGACAGAGAGCGCATTTTCTCGTCGACGAAAACTTGAGGTCACGGACGGACAGACAGACGGACGGACAGACGGACGGACGGACATGGCGAGCACAATAGTGCATTTTTTCCATAAATGAGAAAATGCGCTAAAAATGGAATGAAATGTTACATTTTTTGAAGGTTTGAGTGCGTGCATTAATTGAAGATTTTAAAACATCGACGATATATTTATTGCTATCGAGCAGCACGTGAGTTATTTAGTTTTTATTGCAACGTGACCGTGACAAGACTAATTTGGCTAGTCATGCTGCATGGGCGTCACGAGCTCGACTGACTGGTACAGCGTCGCCGGTTTGTTATATCGTATGACTGTTATAATAATAACAAACGTATTGACAGTATTAGTAATATAATATAGTCATTTTGAGGTAAAATTTATTATAATAACTTTTGCCGCTGTTGATGTTGCTGCTACTGTTGATACTGCTGCTGATTCTGTTGTTCTGGCCAGTGTTGCTGTTCTGTTGATGTTGCTCCTGCTGCTGATTCTGTTGTTGGAGCCGGTGTTGCTGTTCTGTTGATGCTACTGCTACTGTTGATACTGCTGCTTCTGTTCTGTTGATGTTGCTGCTGCTGCTGTTCTGTTGATGCTACTGCTACTGTTGAGACTGCTCCTGATTCTGTTGTTGTTGCCAGTGTTGCTGGTCTGTTGATATTACTGCTGCTGTTGATACTGCTACTGATTCTGTTGTTGTTGCTAGTGTTGCTGGTCTGTTGATGTGGCTAATGCTACTGTTGATACTGCTACTGATTCTGTTGTTGTTGCCAGTGTTGCTGTTGCTGCTACTGATATCAACTGCTGCTGGTGCTGTTGCTGCAGCAGCTGTTGCTGTTGCTGCTGCTGATATCAACTGTTGCTGGTGCTGTTGCTGCTGTAGCTGTTGCTGTTGCTACATTGCATGCAATAATACATATATGGTACAAAATGCAACCAAGTGCAATTACTGAAATTGGAATAGAAGCTACAATTCTTTTGCTTTTGTATAAGAAGAATTTTTGCTTCTGTCAATCCAACTAACATCAATATGCCTGAGACAAATCGAAGAAAGGGACAGTTTTCACCACAAAGTAGAGTTAGGTCCCTTTACAACAACAACATTGCGTTGATACTGCTACTGATTTGATAATCTTTTGAGCGCATCATTAAAATACTACGAAATATTAATTAATCTTGCCTTTGTTATGCTGTCATATTACGTATCCATTGCAAGCTACGGTTGCCGTCTTGGCAGCTCTGTGTGGGTAGAGCGCTTCTTGCGTCGCTCACAGACTTGATTATTAAATGGATTGTTTTTCTAGTTATAATTCAATTGAACATTTATTGCATCATATACAAGGTCGTACAATGGAAAGATAATTACGTAATCTCAATGCAATAATCTTTTTCGTATCCTTTCTTGACTTTTAGTGTTCTTGACTTTAAGCATATCAGTTACCTATTCAATACCTGGTGAAGGGAAGCAAATCAAGTTACCTGTTACCTGATCAATACCTGGTGAAGGGCAGCATATCAAGTTACCTGTTACCTGATCAATACCTGGTGAAGGGCAGCATATCAAGTTACCTGTTACCTGATCAATACCTGGTGAAGGGCAGCATATCAAGTTACCTGTTACCTGATCAATACGCAAAGCGAAGGATGGAGGGGCTTAATTTAGTCATGAAGTTCGCGTGAGGTTCTGAACGTCCTCTTGCTTGCAGCTACCCAGTAAAAATTTACAGACGCGTCAGCTTCTGATTTGGGCTACCAGAAGCTGGGGCGACTCTAAATTTTGCTAGGGTGCTGGACCTTCTAAACGTCTTAATTCTTGCTCTTAGCAACTTGACCGCTTATTTCTGGCTTGCATTACTTAGTGTATGCAATAGGTACCTTCTCAAGAAACTATGTATTTATTTGTATTGAATTATTTTCATTATTCGTTGACCATTGGTCATTTAATTTGATTAATTACTGTTATTTTTCGTTTATTTTTTCATACGATGTTGTGAATGTATCAACTAAGCGTTATTTGAAAAAAAAAATCATCGTCGTTTTATTAAATTTCATCGAATAATTTTTAGGCATACTGAAAAAGCAATATTTTGATCTTGTTGAAGCGTACGTAGTAATTCTCGCCCCCTGTCACGTTAACTGCTATTGGCAACTGTAAGTTTAATTGAGACTCACTTGCCTGTTGTATGTGTATGTTTACTTGCCTGTTGTATAACAGTAAAGATAAATCCTGTTACTTGCCTGTTGTATAACAGTAAAGATCAATCCTGTTACTTGCCTGTTGTATAACAGTAAAGATCAATCCTGTTATTCATATCACTTGCCTGTTGCCTCAATGTTTCCTGACGAGTGCAGCGATGACATGAATTGCGTGCCTGAGTATGAATGCATGAGGGCGAGATCGATGATGATGTTGATAGGCAATACAGATATACAGATAAAGGTAATACATTCACACATGTGCGCTCCCACGTTATAATCTTCGTCATAGATTCTACGAGTACTCATAGGGAATTTTTCGTTGGGTGTTCTCAAATTTAAATATATATTGATATTTTTGACGTTGTGCTGCTTTGATATTATGAATAAATTTTACGCTCGTTTTTTCGTTACGTAAGGCAGAGATTGATTTCGCCCTCATTTTGGCATCAAACTTAGCCTATAATTATATGCGAGTTTGAGGGCGAATTATAATGCGATAAACAATATATAAATGATAAGTTTATATATTGCTGCGACGATGCTTCTTATATACGGAAATTTTGATGTTCTGTTGAAGTTCGAAGGCAGACAAGAAATAATGATTGTTCAATTAACTACTAAAACTCTATTAATTTCGCTTGCTGTAACATACATCAGCTACTTGTGTGTGAGTGTGTTTTGCTTCATATATTGTAAGTTGTAAGTTCCACCATCGTACTGTTTTGTGTATACTGTTGATATTCGGCAACTAAATAATTAAGCGACATTGTGAGAATGTAACAACTGTAGAAATTATACTCAGCTGTTTTTATTTTATTTTCAGTGGTATCTGTGCATGTTTTAAATTTATTGTCTATCTTGTATATATTAAATTTATGTCTAATATTATCTATTCCATATTTTGCTTGCAAGCGCCAGCAAGACCGTGTGTTTGTTTTCGTGTATGCAGACAATTGACGGCATCACTCAGAAAACTACCGGCTGTTCTTTCATGCGGCCGAGTAAACCAATTTGAAATAAACGTGTCTGCTATTGAATGCTACTAAAATTTAGTATATAAAGTCACTCTGCATTTTGTAAAATGAAATCTTACAAGCACAGACTGCAGAAAAAATTATTTTTATTGCCAATATTTTATGTTCAATGTCGAAGTGCAGTCGAATACGATGGGATCGCTATAAGGAAGCGAGGTTCTGTACGAGAAAACACTTATTACACCTCATAAACACGAGGAAATGTGTCATCTTGTCCCAGTTTGCCCGGCATAAGGGAATATCAGTGCAAGGTGCCGAAAGTGTGTCATAATTTGGACGAGATGACCGATTAGTTTTCTGTGTGTGCGTTTTTTTTACGAGATTGCACAGACTCTATAAACTTTGCGAGGTTCCTTTATGAGATTCGGAAACGCCAGGCATCTTCGTTTAAAAAATTTTGCAGTCTTATTATTAGCCAATTAATGGCTTGATCAGTTAAACGCAATCCTCCTAAAGATTCTTTCAGAGGTTGAGGAGCAACAAAGAGGTTAGCAGGAAAGCGTCTGTAGTGGAAGTGGCTAGCATCTTGAGGATCTCTTGAAGGTGTTAACGGCCTGATACTCTTCAGCACAAACACTTCAGAGCTTCCTTGCATTTGCCTTATTGCTTTGAGTGCCAACGAACAAGCACATCGTTGGCTGGCACCTCGCTTGTTCTGCTTCATAATATTAAAACGTTGATTGTTTGGTAACAGATCTAACTTTAATTTATTTAGTTGGGACGGTAACTGAGATTGTCAATGCGTTATTTAGCTCACCATAATTTCGATGCTGATTTAACTGTCATAATTAACACGTGTTTCTTGCCTTCAAATGAAGTAGTGAGTAATGCAAGAAATAAAGATTAATTAACTTTTGTTGCTTGATTAAAATATCATTAAAACGTCGTTCGATATAAAGGGAAATATCCAGTTCGCGGAAGCGTAATTTAAACACGGTTCTTTCGATTAATATGCATAAAAGATATTAGAAAGTTCATGAGATGCGTTTTATGAATTGAATTCATTGATCCGGATAATCTTGAATAAGTAAACATGAAACTGGTATTACGACTTGAGCTTTTATCCAAATTGTCGGAATAACTAATTAAACGAATAGCAATACATTCTTGCATCTTCTCTACCCTTCAGGAGCTAATCCTGCATAATAGGAGCCGTGAAAAATTTAAAATGCGTAGTATAGGCGCAATATACAATTTTTGGAGAATTGGATTATATTTACGGATTTCATACACTTCTATGGAATTAGCAAAAAATCCGATAACTACACACTGCGGTATTTTGAGTTCATAAAATTTACAAACTTCTAAGCAGTTTATGTTACAATTTCATGTAGTTTCTCTCCTGATTCGCTTATTTTTTAAATTTTCCCTCCGCTTTTATAGTGCTTAGGAATTTTAAGAGCAGTTTCCCTGGCTACTAGACCGACTCTGGCGCAGTAAAGATAGGCTGCATAAATGTTACAAATAAAAAAGTTTGTCTGAAAATGAGATATTTTTTCATTCGCTTTTTCATTGTGTTTGTTATCGTACTGGTTTTGATCGCGCTTGTTCTCCAACGTGGCGCAAAACTTTCTCTAAAATTCACCGTATTTCTTCCTTTTGAATTCCTGACTTTTCTTTATGTGAGAGAATAGCAGGTTCGCTGGCAGCTCATTTTGATGAACGTAAATGTGGATCTTTCTATTCATTTCGAGTGAAATAATGATTTTCTCGTTTGTCTTTGGCATTAACGGAGCGGATTTTGTATAATAAATTCCATCGCACGGCCTCACAAAAGCGCTGTGCACCTAAATCTCCTGCCGCACCTTCAAAAAAATAATTAAAAATATTTAATCGAGACTTGAATTGACAATTTTATTCATGAGTTTGTTAGTAGCAGGTAATCTGCTTCTCCCAAGCCTCATTCGATTTCATTGTTTTTGCGTTTATTGAAAAAAAAATATTTTTAAAAATTTTTTTAAGATATCAAAGTTTTGTAAACTTTGAAAATGATATATTCTGTCAATTGATTCATGCATTGTCTCTGACTTTATGCAATTGTGCAAAATTTCAGATCAATTGGACAGGTCAAATTGTGTCATATATGGATTATAAGATTTGTAGCAGACGAAATTATTTTTAAATTTTTTTTAAAAATGAAATTTTTTTTCAATTTATAAAATTATTTATTCTGTCAATTGATTCGTGCCTTGTCTCCAATTTTACGCAAGTGTGCCAAATTTCAGATCGATTGGACAGGTAGAAGTGTGTTAAATATCGATTATAAGATTTGTAGCAGACAGACAGACAGACAAACAGACAAACAAGAAGTGAAGTTAAAGAGAAGTCTTGTAAAAATGGACGGGACATATGCCAAATAGTGACACCTTTCCTCACCCACAGCACGAACAGAGAGCGAACGTTGCATTGATCTGTCTTTTTTATCGGGCAAAATTGGACCAGGATGACCCATACAAGAGCAAAAAGTGCATCGCTATTTGACCAAGTCTCTGTCATGTCTCTGACTGCAGTATGTCGATACTCGCTGCCACGTGCCACTTAGCTCCATTTTTCGTCATGTCAACGCGTCCGGTTTTTGAGCTTTGGAAATATTGCCTGGCAAAGCCCTTATTCCCTTCCTCACTTGGCTGTTGTTGTTGAACCTGAGATTCGAGTTTTTGAAGCAACCTCTGCCTCAGTAATTCAGCTCTGATTTTGTCTTTAAACCTGCCATTCTTAAGAGTTTTTGAAGCGACTTTTGCCTCTGTGATTCAGCTCAGAGATAGATTGTCTTTAAAACTGCCTTTCTTGAGACTTTTTGAAGCGATTATTTGCCTCTGTAATTCATGTAATTCAGCTCAGTGATTGTCTAAGTCAGCTCATTGATTGTCTTTAAACTTGCGATTTTTAAGAGTTTTTGAAGCGACTTTTGCCTCTGTAATTCAGCTCAGTGATTGTCTTTAAACCTGAGATCCTTATGAGTTTTTGAAGCGACTATTTGCCTCTGTAATTCATGTAATTCAGCTCAGGGATTTCTAATTCAGCTCAGTGATTGTCTTTAAACTTGCGATTTTTAAGAGTTTTTGAAGCGACCATTTGCCTCTGTAATTCAGATCAGTGATTGTCTTTAAACTTGCGATTTTTAAGAGGTTTTGAAGCGACCTTTTGCCTCTGTAATTCGGCTCAGTGATTGTCTTTAAACTTGCGATTTTTAAGAGGTTTTGAAGCGACCTTTTGCCTCTGTAATTCAGATCAGTGATTGTCTTTAAACCTGAGATTCTTAAGAGTTTTTAAGCGAACATTTGCCTCTGTATGTTTTGGTGTTCGCGAAGGTGTCAGAGGACTGACGTATAGTTAAGGCATTCTTCAATTGTCAATGATCGAAAGTACTCTTATATTTTAATAAACTAATTATTGACCAGATTTTTAATGTATAGTTAAGACAATGATGAAAATGTATTTAATGTCCATGAAGCGAAATTTCCTACACCGATTACTGAAAATGACTAATTCAATGTTTCCAGTTACGTTAAATAATGACACAAAAATTGTAGGTAACGTTCTAAACCTGGTGTAATTCAGTTATAATGAATCAGTCCTCGAACGCTACGAATATAACTAAAGCAAGGTTAATAATGCGGTAATTTTATTGAATAAAATTTTAAAAGTTCAGTGGTTATTATGAGAAATAAACAGAAGTATTTTTTATTAAATTAGTCACCACGCCACGTCAATCGCTTCGTAGAATAATAACAATACCAGTAAAAAAATAGTAATAATAATAACAATAATAAAGATCGAATAGTGTGGACACTAAAGCTTGTAGTGTATGGAATTCTCGCTCGCTGTTCCTGTTCGGTCAAGACAAACGCTACTTGACTATCAATGCACTGCCCCCCTAAGAAAATTTAGAGTCGCCCCAGCTTCTGGTAATCCAAATCAGAAGCTGCCGCGTCTGTAAATTTTCACTGGGTAGCAAAATTTAGAGACGCCCCAGTTTCTGGTAATCCAAATCAGAAGCTGCCGCGTCTGTAAATTTTCACTGGGAGCCAGTGACGCCTTCTTCTTGTTTGCCGTCCCAGTTTTGCTTATAAGAAGTCCTGCGATGTGGTGATTTGCGCTGTAATTCCAAGGTCTTCACGTGGTCTGCTCATGGTCAGATGGTCTGCTTATGGTCACGTGCTCTGCTTATGGTCACGTGCTCTGCTTATGGTCACATGGTCTGCTTATGGTCACGTGCTCTGCTTATGATCATGTGGTCTGCTTGTGGTCACGTGGTCTGTTTATGCTCACGTGGTCTGCTTATGCTCACGTGGTCTGCTTATGATCATGTGGTCTGCTTATGGTAATGTGGTCTGCTTATGGTCATGTGGTCTGCTTATGATCACTTCTGCTTATGGTCACGTGGTCTGCTTATGGTCACGTGGTCTGCTTATGATCACGTGGTCTGCTTATGATCATGTGGTCTGCTTGTGGTCATGTGGTCAACTTATGGTCACGTGGTCTGCTTATGGTCACCTGGTCTGCTTATGATCATGTGGTCTGCTTCTGGTCACGTGGTCTCCTTGTGGTCACGTAGTCTGCTTATGGTCACGTGGTCTGCTTATGGTCATGTGGTCTGCTTATGGTCATGTGGTCTGCTTATGGTCACGTGGTCTGCTTGTGGTCATGTGGTCTGCTTATGGTCACGTGGTCTTCTTATGGTCATGTGGTCTGCTTATGGTCATGTGGTCTGCTTATGGTCTATTGGTCTGCTTATGGTCACGTGGTCTGCTTATGGTGATGTGGTCTGCTTATGGTCATGTGGTCTGCTTATGGTCATGTGGTCTGCTTATGGTCATGTGGTCTGCTTGTGGTCACGTGGTCTGCTTATGGAAATGTAAAGTCAATATTTTAATGCGAAATTTGTGGTCTTATTATATAGTTTCAGCCATTCCAACCCGACTATCAAGTTGTTGATATGAAAATATTTTGCTCATGTTAAAATATTTTTGGATGTTAAATATTTTGATGTAGAAGCTTATTGTGTATGCAAAGATATTTTGTGAGTGTAAACATATTTTGTGGGTGTGGAAATATTCAGCGTACTGTATGTTAAAATATTTTCTGGATGTAAAAATATTTCGTGAATTTAACGATATATTGTGAATGTAAAAGCTTGTTGTGAATGTAAAAATATTTTGTAGATATTAAAGCCTTTTTTTGTGGATGTAATAATATTGCTGTAAACATAAATCCAGCGTAATGACCTGATGAACGCTGAGCTTAGGTAAAATTTGATGTTTCACTGATATAAATCTGAAATCTAGATTTACCTTGTAAGTTTCTGTGCCTTAAAATAGTGAATGATTTGCTTGATCAATTTAGACAACCTAGTAACATCGGACAGCTGTAGCTGGCGTCTGGAGTTTTTTGACTAATTTTGAATTAGTTATCGGTGACATGTTGCTATGCATGCAGAGAGTATATAATTTGATCCATTTTATCAAGCGATGTTATATATCATGAACTTTTCCGATAAAGTAGCCCCAATTTAATGCGGTATATACGTACTGATGTTTACATGACATACATATTTACATACGATCGATTTCTCCTAAGCCGCTATACCCTTGAACCTTAGTGCTGCAGTAGGCTAGACGTTGGGTCGATCTTGACTTTGCAGATGAGTTATGGTGAAGAATTATTATCATCATTGTCGGTAGTTACCACTTAGTAGTCAGTGTTCGTACCCTATTGTATTGCATGCTTGTTGCTCTGTTAACTGTGCATTTATTTAACCCGAACTTTGCCCTTCTGTTTGACCGGCGCTTAGCATGCCATCGCGCTCAGATCAACAGGAGAGTTTCCTGTTGCGGATAATTCGCGCATAGTATTGAATTTGTTTTTTCGACGAAAAAAGAAATTATATGCGTTTAAAAATTAATTTTTAAAGACAACACTTCTAAAGAATTCAGTGTAGGTATCCGATGTTACGCATGTACAATGAATTTCTAATTTTATTATCAAATATTAAAAAAGAGTAATTTTTAAATTTTATTTTTAGAATTTAAGAAGAATTTAAATTTTGCAAAATTATTTATTCTGTCAATTGAATCATGCATTGTCTCCAACTTTACGCAAGTGTGCAAAATTTCAGATCGATTGGAAAGGTAGAAGTGTGTTAAATATCGATTATAAATTATGTAGCAGACGAAATTATTTGTACCAATTTTTTAAATAAAAAAATTTTGTATTTTTTAAATTATATATTCTGTCAATTGATTCGTGCATTGTCTCTAACTTTATGCAAGTGTGCAAAATTTCAGATCGATTGGAAAGGTAGAAGTGTGTTAAATATCGATTATAAGATTTGTAGCAGACAGACAACAAGAAGTGAAGTTAAAGAGAAGTGTTGTAAAAAAGTGAAGTGTATTACAACTTGAAACCCAGCATTACACATTTGGGGCCGGACCATCAAAATAGAGAAGTGTTGTAAAAAAGTGAAGTGTATTACAACTTGAAACCCAGCATTACACATTTGGGGCCGGACTATCAAAACTAGCTCAGCGGCCGAATTATCGTCTGTGATTGAAGGGTATAACTTGAAAAGCCGTCCGTAAATATAGGATGAAGGAGTTCCGTACTCGATCCTATTTTTCATAGTACAGTCCCTGATGAATTAACTTGTCCATCGTCAGGTCCTAGTTCCTAGTCAGGTCCTATAAAGAATAATCCTATCTTGTCCTGTTATTGTCGTATTTATGTGTCCTCTGTCAAACTTACCACCGTATGGCGTATAAAACTGACATCGCATATAGGATGTGCTGGTACTGGAGCGTTGAAATGCTTAGTTTGTGTCGTTTTCAACGAAAACTGAAACTAGTACTAATAAAATACGTTAATTCAGGTACTCATTACAAATGTTTGTGTGCATTTTTGAACGATTCTCATAATTTATAGTAAATAATGAAGTGACATACAGGACGAAGTGCTTCTAATTCTATGACTAGGCTCAAAGAAAGGTTGCATGCCTGTCAGTAGTACGGAATGGGCTTACAATACTACACCTATCTTGTCCTGTTAGTGTCGTATTTATGTGTTCTCTGTCAAACATCCTATAGGATGTGCAGGTATTGTGGCGAAGAAATGCTTAGTTTGTGTCGTTTTCAAGGAAAACTGAAATTAGTACTAATAAAATACGTTAATTCAAGTAGGTACTCATTACAAATGTTTGTGGGCATTTATGAACGATTCTCATAATTTATAGTAAATAATGAAGTCTTTTCGATGAGTCTTCACTGCTATGTGAGCTGCAAAGTCTCCATACCAAAAAATTGTTACCACTTTTGCGATTTGGGTATAAGTTCAATTTCCTCTTTGTAGTTTGTCTAGAATCACAAAATTGTTTCGGTAAGTGCGATGGTTTTGTTTTATAGCGCTTGCTCTGTGTTTGTGGGGACCATTTAGAGCTTGAAATGTAACCTCGCTCTTAAATTGCGTTGCAATGGTTCAATTTGCGTTATTTATCGACCATATAAATACATGCAATACGATATAACGTTTCTCATCTCAGTTCATAATTGCAACCCATAAGTAGATTTTAGCTTCATTCTTAATTGTTATTTAACAAGTTTCTGTAAATTTGATCGTTCATACTTTGCACAATCTTTCTTAAACTTGCTTTCATGCAATTCAACCAAAAACAGCGGAAAATACTTCAACACTCATTGGAAAACGAAAAAGAAAATTTTTCGAAAATGAAATCTCTGGTCATCAATTGCACTTGCACAATAGAAAAAATCTGCCAACTGATACTAATTATTATTTATTGGAGGTAGGATTTCAACGATGATAAGAAATCACATCAATAACTGTTCCCGCAGGTGCAGTGAACGTTTTTCCATTCACGTACGTGTAGCACGTACCTACTGAACATATTATGGCACGTATAACGCATGCGCTCGTCCTGCTGGAGTATAAGGCTGGAATAATCATGCAGGAGCATTTAATTGGTGCGCGGCTCTATTAGGAATGTTTCCTGTAAGAAATAACTTTTAATTGTCTTGAGATCAATGCACAACATTGCACCCATAGTCCTGCTCTGATCAGTCAGCCAATTTGAGCGTACATTTGTTATTATCAAGTTAATCTTTCCAGCGAACATTGATAATAGATGTTATCAAGCGAACATAGATGTTAGCGAGACATTTTTCCAGCCTAGCTTAATAAGACTCTTGTACGAAAAAATGGAAAACGAACTTGTCCATGGAGAGAGATGTTTTTTTTACTTATTCTAGTCTGGGTTGCTAATTTGCTATGCAGATGATGGTAAAAAAAACGTCAAAATCCACGGACAAAAAAGATTCAAAAGGCCTACCGTTAAATGTTTACTAGTAAGATTTTAGGTTGCGGAGCAAAAGTTTAATTTTCTAATTTTTGAGTACTTTATAGAAGTAAATAAGGTAGTACCATAAATAAATTAGTACCATAAATTTTTGCCGGCTAACGTGAATGAAAGAAACTGAATCGTGGAATGTAGCCGAAAAAATGCCTGTCTGTTAATCCTGTTAAAAATGTTTTTATTTGTATTGAATTCTTACGTTCTAAGTTTCCGGCTATGTAGCACGGAAACATAGGAAATAAATGCATTTATTTCCCGTGATTTTTTCCTTATAGTATTGCAAAACGGCAAGTTGTGCGAGGAATTGCGAGGCGTTGCGGCTCTTGCTCATATTTAGATCCTGCCGGCATCACAAAACCTGTTTGCTGAGCGATCGTCTTCGGACTTGCGCTCCAAGATCGACGTTGTGGAGAGCGTTTCATTGTGAAAATTAATGCGTGCGGTTGGTGCCTAATTCCAAACGGAAAACACGAGTCTTTTTATACTTCGTAACGGTACTTTGATCATGCCGTTTTATCTAGATATGTTAAAATGTTTATTGGAGTTCCCTTCTAGCCTATGTTGTCTTTTTATAGTTCGTAACGGTACTTTGATCATGCCGTTTTATCCAGATATCTCAAAATATTTATTGGAGTTCTCTTCTAGCCTATATTTCCATCAATGCATTTGCAAATTATGCGATGAATTAGCAATCAGTATAACAACTTTGTTTGGACCACCACACGTAATAACCCTTCAAAGCTTCATTAGGCTTGCGCAGTTCAAAAATATAATCGGTTGTCCAGCGGATGTTGATGATAGAATTGCTGGAATGATTCGCGGATGAGCCAGCGTTGCAACTTAGTTGTTTTTGTGTTTAGATTTCATACTAGTATTGACGGACGACCATTGTATAGAAAGAAATTGAAGTTTCAGTCATCAGTTCACAAAGTTTTTGAAAATAATTCGGGGAGGTTAGATACGTGCGTTCATCCTCAGTGAGCAGAAAAGTTGCACGGATTTACAAATTTATTGAAAGAAAAGTAATTCAAGGATCACAAGTAGCACGTAATTATTTTCCTAGAACTTTTTTGTTCGTATAACTTCAATGGTAGGAGTGGACGGCGAAAATATGCTCTAATCAAAACATAAAATTAAAAGCGAATATATTTTTTATAGCAGAAATATTTTACTGAATTTCTACGTATTCTACTGAATACGAATTTCTACGAGTACGGTATTTAAGTCTTGAGGTAGAAGAACAGTTTCCGTTTGACGTGAAAAGCTTGATTTTTCACATATTTTACGTCGTTTAACATACATTTCATATATACTAACCCCACAGAGGGAAAAAATATGGGTGAGCATGTTCAACAATAAATTCTTGAACTGATGCATAACTTAGGTAGTTTAATGCTTAAAAGCTAAAAAATATAACTCAGTACTCACTGCAGCGAGTGACAGAGAGCGCATTTTCTCGTCGACGCAAAAGTGAAGTCACGGACAGACGGACAGACGGCACTACGGACATAGCGACCACAATAGCGCTTTTTTTCCATAAATGAGAAAATACGATAAGAATGATTTCTTCAGTTCTAAATCAGGGCGTTCCTATCTTATAAATAACTGAGGCTATCTATTTGCTCGTGATACATTTGAGTTTCAGACTCTTTCGGGGTATCCTTCACCATGCCTTAGATTGTGCATTGGTTTTGTTGACTTAGGCTCGGGAGGGCGTTTGAAGGAGCCTATAGTGAAAGGTCACTTGCTCAATGTTGCTGCGCCATCGCAACTGAAAATGGCATGTGGCATAATTAATGTGTCTTCATCACAGTATGCCAACACGATGCGTGTAACTATAATTAAACAACTGAAGGTGGCATGTGGCATAATTAATGCGCACCGCAATTAAATTATATACATATTTCTCTTATTATGTATTTATATTGCGTTTATTATATATGTATATTTCGCTTATACGTAGGAATAATGAAGACCCCACGGTTGTATAAACGTCTACATTTTATTGATTCGTATTTCGTTGATATGTAAGAATATTAAATCCTTCAAGGAAGTAGCAACTATGAATGTTTGAGTTCATCGTCGCTAGTGGAAAGGTCACAATGAAATAATCTGCCGTGTTCGTGACTATTGTTTGGATCAAATGTTGCGTGTGCTGCTTAAATTCATTCTATTTTGACGAGAAATGAATAAACTATATCGGATTTTGATTTGAAATGAAATGAGTCACTGCGATGTTGTGAATCAAGCTTTATCGAACGAAATCCGAATTTTACTGGATTAAAACTTTTATATAATCATGTTGTTAATTATTATTAATAACATTATTAATTAACTTTAAGAATTTTTTTATTGAGAGAGTTTACTGATGAACTGATCAACATCAATCATTTAGCGTACATCGATTATACTTCAATAATATCTTACCGCTCAAAGTTACTTTAAGTGTAAGTTTTCACATCAAATTACTACCGCTAGTTAAATGAATTAGGGTAGTTAACCTCCCACGCATTATCAGGCGTGCTAATAAGTAATGGTAGCTAACTACTCTTGCATTACCAGGCATGCTAATGAGTGACTGTAGCTAACTACTCTTGCATTACCAGGCTATTTTTTCCATAAATGAGAAAATGCGCTAAAAACAGTGCGCCTCGCATGACGAAAAAAGCGACCAGTTTCACGTAGCAGAGTCCAGCATATCTGTCGACGGCGACCTTCTTGTAGAATGATAAGGATTTTCCGCTTGTTTTGCATGTGGGTTGTGCAAATTTTGTCTAGGTGAAGGTTTAGCACAAATGATAAGTATTTACAACACAAATACAACATGTGGGCTGTATGCAAATATCGTTCAAGTGAAGGTCTAGCAAGAAATTCATGAAATTCTTACTTGCAGCTGACAAGTTTCGAGCGCATATATTTAACAAGAACGTTTAATTAAGTACGGAACATTGTACGCGATTATGAAGAAAACAATTTGGTCATTGCTAATATTCTCTCACTAAATTCAATGCTTTTATAAGTCGAGAGTTATTGTAAAAAAATGAACTATTCACACACTCTTACGTTTATTTTTTCGAATTTCGACTCATCGCAATATGAAAAATAAACCTAACTGATTCCAATTAATTGTGACAAAAATACCCTGAGATGCTTGGTCTCTTACGTGATTATGTCCGGTCATTTTTTCTGTATTTTAAATCCGCCCTCGAATTTTTAATCCAGCACTGCATGCGTAGTGAGGATTAGGCGAAGAAATCAATGTGATCATTGACACATTTATTTTATTTAATGGAAGAAAACTTCACTTCCATCTGTCATGTCACTTCAGAGCTTCCTTGCATTTGCCTTATTGCTTTGAGTGCCAACGAACAAGCACATCGTTGGCTGGCACCTCGCTTGTTCTGCTTCATAATATCAATTATTCAGTGAAGCATCGGCAACGACTCTTGCGAACCCTTCGTCGCCGTCTGGGTACTTATACGCTGTTAGAAAAATTACCGTTAACGGTATTACCGGCGTTTTAGTGGCCGCTCGGCACGTGAAAAGTAACACCGTGTCGCCGATTTTATTCTAATTTAACACGAGAAATCCGTAAAACATCTGATAAAAACGGCGAAACAGTTTATTTTCACGGGGCGACCGGCCACTAGCTAGAACGCCAGTGGGACCGTTTTTTCACCGTTTTATCTAACAGTGTAGCTGAACAATCATCGCCAGACCAAGACCACTATAAATGTTCTTACGATGTTCGAAAGTTGTGATGGTAAAATATTTAATGGTAAAACGTTGATTGTTTGGTAACAGATCTAACTTTAATTTATTTAGTTGGGACGGTAACTGAGATTGTCAATGCGTTATTTAGCTCACCATAATTTCGATGCTGATTTAACTGTCATAATTAACACGTGTTNTATTATGAACTTTTCCGATAAAGTAGCCCCAATTTAATGCGGTATATACGTACTGATGTTTACATGACATACATATTTACATACGATCGATTTCTCCTAAGCCGCTATACCCTTGAACCTTAGTGCTGCAGTAGGCTAGACGTTGATATCGATCTTGAACGTGCAGATGAGTTATGGTGAAGAATTATTATCATCATTGTAGGTAATTACCACTTGGTAGTCAGTGTTTGTACCCTATTGCATTGCATGCTCGTTGCTCTGTTCACTGTGCATTTATTTAACCCGAACTTTGCCCTTCTGTTTGACCGGCGCTTAGCATGCCATCGCGCTCAGATCAACAGGAGAGTTTCCTGTTGCGGATAATTCGCGCATAGTATTGAATTTGTTTTTTCGACGAAAAAAGAAATTATATGCGTTTAAAAATTAATTTTTAAAGACAACACTTCTAAAGAATTCAGTGTAGGTATCCGATGTTACGCATGTACAATGAATTTCTAATTTTATTATCAAATATTAAAAAAGAGTAATTTTTAAATTTTATTTTTAGAATTTAAGAAGAATTTAAATTTTGCAAAATTATTTATTCTGTCAATTGAATCTGTCTCTTATACACATCTAGATGTGTATAAGAGACAGGTTTTGAAGCGACCTTTTGCCTCTGTTATTCAGATCAGTGATTGTCTTTAAACTTGCGATTTTTAAGAGGTTTTGAAGCGACCTTTTGCCTCTGTTATTCAGATCAGTGATTGTCTTTAAACTTGCGATTTTTAAGAGGTTTTGAAGCGACCTTTTGCCTCTGTAATTCAGATCAGTGATTGTCTTTAAACTTGCGATTTTTAAGAGGTTTTGAAGCGACCTTTTGCCTCTGTTATTCAGATCAGTGATTGTCTTTAAACTTGCGATTTTTAAGAGGTTTTGAAGCGACCTTTTGCCTCTGTAATTCGGCTCAGTGATTGTCTTTAAACTTGCGATTTTTAAGAGGTTTTGAAGCGACCTTTTGCCTCTGTAATTCAGATCAGTGATTGTCTTTAAACCTGAGATTCTTAAGAGTTTTTAAGCGATCATTTGCCTCTGTATGTTTTGGTGTTTGTAAAGGTGTCGTAGGAGGGACGTAGAGTAAAGACATTCTTCAATTGTTAATGAAGTACTCGTATATTTTAATAAACTAATTATTGACCAGATTTTAATGTATAGTTAAGACAATGACGAAAATTTATTAAATGTTCACGAAGCGAAATTTCCTACAGCGATTACTGAAAATGACTAATTCAGTGTTTCCAGTTACGTTAATTATTGGCATCAAAACTGTAGCGTTCTAGTTATGATGTCATTAATTTATAATGAATCAGTCCTCGAACACTATTAATACAACTGAAGCGAGGTTTATATTGCGATAATTTTATGGAATAATATTTCAAAAATATTTAGATCAGTAATTATGAGAAATAAACAGAAGTATTTTTATATAATTAGTTACGAAGTTTTTATCGAAATAAACAAAGTTCTGCTTATTTCGTCGACGCCTTAAGACAAAACGATTTCGTCGAGCTGTTGAATGTTGTGTATAGTCATTTATAATAGTTTTCATCCGTTCTCGTCTCTTTATATTATATTTTTTTGATTGCTATTAAACTTATGTGTAACGTGCCCTCGAAGTTCATCTGGCGTCCATCGCTTCGTAGAATACTAATAATAACATTAATAAAATTTATAATGGCAATAATGAAGGTCGAATAGTGTGGACCCTGAAGCTTGTGTATGAAATTCTCGCTCGCTGCTCCTGTCCGGTCAAGACAAGCGCCACTTGACTGCCAAGCGCCACTGTGGCGCTTGGCAGTCCAACGCTTGTGCCAAGCGTTCGGCCAAGACAAGCGTTGCAGTGCATTGAGCGCAAGCACTCAATGCACTGCCCAGTGACGCCGTCCCAGTTTTGTTTATAAGAAGACCTGCGATGTGGCTGCTTGCGCTGCATGTACTTCCAAGGTCTTCACGTGGTCTGCTTATGGTCACGTGGTCTGCTTATGGGAATGTACCGTCAATTTTTTAATGCGAGTTTTAGTCGATTCTGCCATTCCCACCCGACTATCAAGTTGTGGATGTAAAAATATCTTCTTGATGAAAAAACCTATTGTGTATGTAAAAATATTTTGTTGATGTAAAAATATTTTGTTGATGTAAAAATATTTTGTTGATGTAAAAATATTTTGTTGATGTAAAAGCTTATTGTGTATGTAAAAATTTTTCGTGAGTACGTGTGAAGATATTTGGTGGATGTGAAAATATATTGTGTATATTAATTAAAGCCTTCTTGTAGATGAAGTGATATTGCGGTGAACGTAAATCGTGCGTAATGTCCTGATGAGGCCTGAACTTAGGGAAAATTTGATTAGATTCATTGATTTAAATCTGAAATCTAGATTTGCACTCGTGTAAGTTTTTGTGCCTTAAAGTAGCGAGTGATTGTGCTTAATCGATTTAGACAACCTAGTTATATACATTGGACAGCTGTTCGACTAATTTTGAATTAGTTATCGGTAACTTTTTGCTATGCATGCAGAGAGTATTGTAGTGCTGGTGTAACAACCATGATGCCTGCACCACCATGGTTGTGGTAGTGCTGGTGTGACAACCATACTGCCTGCACCACCATGGTTGTGGTAGTGCTGGTGTGACAACCAGGCTGCCACCACCATGGTTGTGGTAGTGCTGGTGTGACAACCATGATGCCTGCACCACCATGGTTGTGGTAGTGCTGGTGTGACAACCAGGCTGCCTGCACCACCATGGTTGTGGTGGTGCTGCTGTGACAACCATGCTGCCACCACCATGGTTGTGGTAGTGCTGGTGTGACAACCATGATGCCTGCACCACCATGGTTGTGGTGGTGCTGATGTGACAACCATGCTGCCTGCACCACCATGGTTGTGGTGGTGCTGGTGTAACAACCATGCTGCCTGCACCACCATGGTTGTGGTGGTGCTGGTGTGACAACCATGATGTCTGCACCACCATGGTGGTGGAGTGCCGTCCTGTCTGCACCACCATGGTTGTGGTGGTGCTGATGTGACAACCAGGATGCCCTGCACCACCATGGTTGTGGTAGTGCTGCTGTGACAACCAGGATGTCTGCACCATCGTGTGCTGCTTAAATTCATTCTATTTTGACGAGAAATGAATAAACTATATCGGATTTTGATTTGAAATGAAATGAGGCACTGCGATGTTGTGAATCAAGCTATATCGAACGAAATCCAAATTTTACTGGATTGAAACTGATATATAGTCATGTTGTTGATTATTTTGAGAGCTAACTACCCTTGCATTATCAGGCATGCTAATGAGTGACGGTAGCTAACTACTCAAGTTAATTATATACGTCGTCTCGTACTTTGATGTACTTCCATATTCACGGAGAAAATAAGAGGTATTTATCCAAATGAAGATAAATGAATAGCGCTGTTAAGGAGCTGATGATTTTCTACAAAGGATGCTGAGAAAAAAATTCTATATGCGTTTGGAAATATCCCGTGGTATATTCTTGTTAAACTGCGATGAAGNTTCCACCTGTCATGTGGTCGAAAGGGCATAAGCCGTGTTGACATCCGTAGCTAATTATAGATACGTGAACTAGGTATATAGATATTTCCATGCATATTAATGTTCACTAAATAGATAATTAAATGTATAAAATGCACATACGAATGAAGCTCTCTTTCATAACATCATCGGAATGCAGGTGTCCGCTTTCTTAGATATGATCAAGTTCTTCAGCAGGACAAGGGGCCTTTGTGCCGGAACCTAGATATTTGTGTACAGTGAACTCGACACGTGCTTCTTTCTATACATCGTACACTGAAGCCTGCCTCGACATGTGCTTCTACTTCGCACACTTATCCATACTCTGTACGCTTATCCCATAGACATTTTTGCACACCCCGGTTGCCTATATACGTGCTTCTACTTAATTTGTACACCTATCCCTACGCTGCACAGCTCTTCCCATAGACATTTTTGTACTCGCAGACTGCCGCCTCTATACGTGCTTCTACTTCGTACACTTATCCATACTCTGTACGCTTATCCCATAGACATTTTTGTACTCGCAGACTGCCTATATACGTGCTCCTACTTCGTACACTTATCCCTACTCTATACCACTCATCACATAGACTTATTTGTACACCCCGGCTGCCTCTATACGTGCTAATACTTCGTACACTTATCCGTACGGCTTAGTCCTTATCCTTATCATTCGTACACTTATCTCGTGGCTTAGTTTTCAACGCATTGTTGTCTATACGCACACACGAACGAAGGCGCTCACGAATAAGTGTAGTTGTTTATACTTACTACTAATACTATATAACAGCTGAATTATATACGAATAATTCAGCGGTTACTTATACTGTGCAGGCTTGTTTTTTTCAAGCTAACTATGGTGTTTTCTTGACCTGAACATTCCGAGCAATACATGTTGATGTACTGACATTGATTGATTAGTATTCTGATCACTCTCTTGATACGAAGTCGAGGCTCAGTTGCTAAGTCAAGAACTGCATGTGATTAAAAAAAATAAATAAGGTTAAAATAAAGTAAAATAGGTTAAATTCTCAAACGCATGACGTTTCAAATTTTATTTGCGCTTGATTTCATCTTGTCTAATGTATGTCATATCTTTTCACAAGATCGTTATGTAATAACTGGACTCAAAACATTCAGCGGAGGCGACAAACATTAATTTAACAAAGAGGACATTAACTTATAAATACTGTAGAGTTTTGTTCAATGTTCCCATCTTCCTGTAAAAGCATATGTATTAATCTCGAAAATTTCTGATATACTATCATAAATTTTAAACATGTCAAAGCAACGAATTTTATCGGTAAACTCGTGCATAGCTATAATAATATTAATAAACCTTGTTGCCTTTATGTCTCTCAATTAAAAAAACATATAACTCGGTACCCACTGCAGTGAGTGACAGAGAGCGCATTTTCCCGTCGACGAAAACTTGAGGTCACGGACAGACGGACGGACAGATGGACAGACAGACGGACATGGCGAGCACAATAGTGCATTTTTTCCATAAATGAGAAAATGCGCTAAAAACATTCAAGCTGAATTCGGTGCTTCAAACTTGATACGGCTGTCATCTTTTAGCTCGACGATTGTAAAGAGTAAATTAATACTGTGTTCGTTCTGCGATTTTTGTTTGTTGCTTGCACTGGCATCAACATGTACAGAAAAACATGAATGGGTCACATTGTCTAAATAGTGACACAATTTTTTCTATGCAGACAAACATCGGACAGACAAACAAAATTGGGTCAGAATGGCTCACCCAAGGGCGAAAAGGCATCGATTTAAAGACAAAGTGCCGCTTAGTTCAGTGAGTGCATACAAATGAGATCCAGGCAACACGCGCCTAACCTTCAAGACGACGCTATAAATAAACCAGCCTCTGGTGTGACAACCATGCTGCCTCTACCATGGTTGTGGTAGTGCTGGTATGACAACCATGCTACCTGCACCACCATGGTTGTGGTAGTGCTGGTGTGACAACCAGGCTACCTGCACCACCATGGTTGTGGTAGTGCTGGTGTGACAACCAGGCTGCCTGCACCACCATGGTTGTGGTAGTGCTGGTGTGACAACCAGGCTGCCTGCACCACCATGGTTGTGGTATGACAATTGGACCAGAGATCGGTTAATTCATAGTGCTCCTAAATTGTTATGAATACTTGAGATCCGTATTCACGTATATATGAATACGTGAAACTCATATACACATGTATGAATATTTAAACCCATATTCACATATATGAACACTTGTAGCCCAAATTCACATATACTTGAATACTTGAAACCCATATTCATGTATAATGATTCCTGTAATAACTTGAAATAATTCTTCATATTGGCGGTGTCGGAAAGTTATATATTCTTAATCGTCTTGCTAACGGGCCATGGATTTTTTTATGTTGGCGAATAGTGCAAGTACTTCTTGGTGCACAATACAGTGCAGGGCTAGTAAGGTTTGTGCCAATCACTTATATTTTACTTGGACTAAAATGTTCAGCTGAAAATATTTTCTGAACAAAATATTGTGAAAAAATTACTAAATCTTGCTCCCTCCCGTGCTGAGGTTAATCGATTCATGAAACATTCAGATGAATTCTCCATGCAACATTACTTTTCATCCCACGTACTGAATAGTAGTAAGAGTAAGTAAAGGAGTAAGAACATAGGTCTGATAGTAATAAACCTTGGTCTGATAAGATTGGGTATGTTGTGCCGTACATGCATTAATTAACATTTATTCAGAGCGCAGACAGCTTGTTAGAATAGTTGGCATGAAAGTTTTGGTTCACAAACGCCATTGAATACCAGACCATCAGCAACCATTTGAAGAATTCCACCTCTGGTCTGAATAATTATTGTCTGGTATTTTTTATATTTTTTTTCCTTAAACCGCCATGTTAGTTGCGAGTGAAGTCCTGAGATACGAACGGTTAGTGTGATAAGAACTGAAGCGCTGCACGGTTAGTGTGACAAGGAGAACTGAAGCGCTGCACGGTTAGTGTGACAAGGAGAACTGAAGCGCTGCACGGTTAGTGTGACAAGGAGGGCTGGGACGCTGCATGGTTAGTGTGACAAGGAGGGCTGGGTTGCTGAGCCCAGTCATGCTACCACGAAAAGGCGTGTCCGCTTGTCAATACTGTTGCATGCTAAATGTTTTGCTGTACGACAGACAAACAGAAGCTTCCATCGCTTAGTAAAAACTGTTGTGGTTATTACATTCAATATTACATTCTCTTGTGGTATTACATTCAATATAATGTAATATATTCAAGTAAGTTTTTTCTTGTTACGACAACTTCTTGTTATGATATCAAGGCCATATATTTGTCTCTGCAGTTGTGGAGTAATTAGAAGTTAGTATTGCTTGTAAATTTAATTGATACATTTATTTATTTACATTAAATTATTGACGTTATAAATGATTTTTGATGTTTTGTCATTACCACAAGGCACATATTCAAATTTTTCTTAATTTGTCCGAAGCTAATACCTTTTGGATGAAGTGTTTTGAAATTCGAGAAATAATGTGTCGAGTGTTATAACTGCTATATATGTACGAGTTTTGCTATATATAGGGAACCCGAACTATACGATATCCGGTATTATCCAGTTACCTTCTAGAGAAAACTCTTGCCTCTGCTTCGGTTATTCAGGGTTGATCTGAAATTTATCTGGTATAGGTATGTCGTTAATTCAATTAAATCATTGCTAATTTCGGTTGCTAATGTTGAGATCTCCACTGAGATACTCGTTCTAGATTAGGTGACTGCAAGGCCAGTGTCAAGTGTCGCAGGAATGTTTTTTTTTGTACTCGTATATCTTCGAATGTCAACTATAGCTTGTGCAGATAAGTTGGGTAAGCTCTCTCCTGACCATTTATGTCACTCTCTTCTAACCATTTATGTCACTCTCTCCTAACATTTATGTCGCTCTCTCTTAACCATTTATGTCACGCTACGTTTACTCCAAGCGTTTATTCATCATCCAAAGATCATTACATGCAGACAGAATGTCCTATTTATAATAGTTACATAGATGGCGGCAGGAGCTTATTTGGCGTTAAATTTAAAATTTCCAAAGTCGATATGGTCGAATTTTCTCTTCGTTCAGAGTATTTTGTGCGTCGAGTAAGTAGTCAAGAGGACAAGAACTCTAATCCTAATTAGGGGTAAAGAGTTCTAAGGATTGTCTGTACCACGCCCAAATTGATTGATTTAAAAATTTAAATAGATTGACTTATTGATTCAAAACTTAAATGCCACCAAGAGGCTCAATTTTTGTGACCTATTTATGTATGTACATAGGTAGATACTCTACAATGTCCATCTAACCTACAGATCTTGTTTGTTATTCCATATACTCATGTGCACTCCATGTCTTTTGTCTGCAATATATCTTGACTCTGAACAAAGCCTTGCACTCAAAGGTCTATCTTTAGCACGGCTGGTCTATTCTTCCTGGTCTGCATCTGCCTGTTCTCAAATATGCCTGAGGCCGCTTACACCCTCCTCCTCTCGGCCACAAATGTCGCATATTTGTACAGCGTATTTTATTTTATAGTGTACTTTTTATTAGTGTATTTTTTATTACAGTGTATTTTTCATTGCAGTGTATTTTTTTTGCAGTGTAATTTGCAGTGTACAGTTCTAGCTGCGGTAAACCTGTACACTTTATTTTTTCTATGTGTAAGTTATTTTTTTGCGATCACCCAACGCCGGCAAGAAATTTTGATGATTTTGATGGACTAATTGGAAAATGAAAAGGAATGAATATGGTGGGGTAGTAACGGTGGGGTAGTAACGGTGGGGTAGTAACGGTGGGGTAGTAACGGTGGGGTAGTAACGGTGGGGTAGTAACGGTGGGG
>NW_025945712.1:8231-32839 GCF_000764305.2 Hyalella azteca | reverse complement strand
AATACCACGTACGTCGCCTCCTTAATACCACGTACGTCGCTCCCTCAATACCACGTACGTCGCCTCCTTAATGCCACGTACGTCGCTCCCTTAATACCGCGTACGTCGCTCCCTTAATACCACGTACGTCGCTCCCTTAATACCACGGACGTCGCTCCCTCAATACCACGTACGTCGCCTTCTTAATACCACGTACGTCGCTCCCTCAATACCACGTACGTCGCCTCTTTAATACCACGTACGTCGCTCCCTCAATACCACGTACGTAGCCTCTTTAATACCACGTACGTCGCCTCTTTGATACCACGTACGTCGCTCCCTCAATACCACGTACATCGCTCCCTTAATACCACATTTTTGTTTCTCTTACCAATGCTTATTCTTTCAATGGACCAACTAGATTTAATTCTACATAAAATTTCACTCGCAAAGAGTGAAAATCGTCAAATTTTTATCTCATGTTGAAGATTTCAACACAAAAATACGTGTTAATAACTAATAAAATTGCTGACGCTACATTGCCATTCTATCCTACGTTTGACTATTATTGTAATTTCCGAAGTTGAACACCCGCGGATAATTCTCATGAAATTTGTTAAAATAAATGATACTATATATAGTATATAGCGCTCACATCTAGGTCGTTCCAATGGATTTTAATTTGAGCTGAAAACAAGCACGAATATTTTCTTAAGAGAACTTACTAGTGTATGATCTTATTGGCATTGATGATTCCAAACTCACACAATCATACAGAATAGTTGAGCAGAGAGATCTGTACGGAAAAGAATTTTATTTGCGTAGCTGTGATTAAGGGTATTATTTGGTATTAAGGGAGCAACGTACGTGGCATCAAGGTTCAGATTCTTACAGATTCTGCAAAAAGTTCATATTCTTACCGATGTCGATTCCCATAATTTGGCTTAGCTCAAGATTTTTATAATCAGCACCAAGTAATCGCTCTTGGGAGCGGGACTATTGGTTAAATGTTTATTGCATTGATTATATGATATGACATGATTGTAATGCAGTTTAATAGAAATTATACTTTGAATATATATCTGACACTGATTATTATCAAAACAATTAAGTATAATATCTCATAATTCTTTCCTCAATTCACGAAGCGTTGCGATGTTTAAAGTGTTGATTTCATTTACATATTTACAGTTTAATTTGTTCTTCATGTAAATTTAATAGGAAATTAATTAGTCCAGCATTCAGGGGGTAACAGAAAGACCCTCGAAGTGTGTAGACCCTGGAACTGTGTAGACCTTCCAACTGTGTAGACCCTGGAACTGTGTAGACCCTGGAACTGTGTAGACCCTGGAACTGTGTAGACCCTGGAACTGTGTAGACCCTGGGCTGCGCAGCTCTCGTTCATGTGAGGCCATAGCGACGCCCTCATTTGTTTGAGTGAGGCAGGCTATCGCAAAGGATTTTTTCTTCCCTGTACTGCAATTTACTCAAAGCTTTCCCGCCTCAATTTTGCGGCCGGAATTCCGCTTCAGATATCCTTAAAAGTCCGGATTTATACGCGCTGCTCCGGGTCACTAGGTACACTGAGTTAGTTGCGTCGGCGGAACAACGCTCGTTCCTGAAGACTATTACTTAATTAAATGCTCACAGAAAGTTTAATTTCCGCTTTATAGTGAAGGCAAGTCGCCAAAGTAACTGTTGTTTAAGATGACAGCATTGATGTATTTATGTTTCTGTTCCGTGTTATATGAAGACATCAGGAAACGTGTTTAATCAACGACCAAATTTGTGTATATCTAGCACGGGTTTGATATTTTTTGATATACATTGGCTTTTAAAATGTGTAGATGTCAAATAATTAGTGGTAATTAATTAATTAGCAATTAATAAATAATTAGTTGTTAAAGTGTAATCAATTATTGTACCGGTACTTGAATTAAAATGTCAAATTGTCCTTACCATGGAGAGAACATCCCTGTAGTTCCTACAATATCTGCCCCTTTGCACTCAGAAAGCTGCTTCACTTTAGCTGCAAAGTTTTAGCCACGCATTGACTGCATCCAGGCATTTATAAACGCCCTACCTAACGTACAGTTCGTGAAGGCAGTTAAGAGATGCGCCGTACGCACTAATTCGTTTACTGGCGAGTTAACTTAAATTGAAGAAGGGGCGTTTGACATCATCCTGCAAATTTAAGCACATTTTCCACGCAAACATGTTTGAAAAATGTCCCGAGTTAACTAATTCTATAAATGTGATCGTGTTTTTCATTATTTTGCCCACATTTCATCGAGGAACATTACAGTTTCGTCCGACTTCCTCTTCTCACGCAAATAGATGGAATTTTGCAATTATATTCATCGTCGATCGTCGATAAGGTCCTACGAAGGTAGAACTAAAAGTACTACCTATGACATCCCCCTCCGGTAATTTAATTAATAAATTAGAGGCAAACGTGTCTTGGAGAGCTCCCTGAATATGAATTTCGAGGTAAAGACATTAATGTCATTAAATATTATAAGCATATATAAGGTTTTCCAGTTGTTGAAATCTTTCAAGTAGTCAAATTCCTTCATTTCGCAAGATGTCGAAGGCCTCCATGTCATGAATGAGTTGAGGACCTGCATACCAAATGCCCAAGGCGCTTTTATATATTTGGGTAGGTTATATTTCTAAGTTGGTTCTACTTAGCAAATTATCCTCAATTTCTTGAAAATTTAATGTGAAGCGGTTTTTGTAAGTTATGGGACGGAGTATGTTTACAATTGTTGCTATATGCGCTCTTCTTTCTCCTAGTGAAAATATTTTTTATTTTATTATCCTGCAAATTATTTTTTGTTTACACATTTAATAGCTTCATGGGTTGGGGTTATTAAACTCTAACGTTATCTTCGCTTCGAAATCGTAAATTTCGACCTTGGGGTACTATTTCTACTGCAGTGAATTCGAAGAACTACATGGCATCGTTTTCCTATGCTATCTTCTAGTACTGATGAGTTGACGCTCCCGAATCACCACAAATTCGCAGTTTTCCGGGTAACTAAACAAAAGTTTCTGGTCGAGCGGTCATTTATGCGGCTCTTGGAGCCATGTTCTGCGATTAGGTTTGTGATATTCTCAGGACCCGACGCTGAAATAAAATTCCAGGTCGCGTCGCTTCCAATTGCCCCGGCAGTCCGTTTGTGTTTGTGGACAATAGACTTATCAATTCTGGTGCTGAGCTCTGTTATCATCCTCAATATAACAGAGGCTGATCCTCAATACCAGATGTCCATAAAATACTGCATCAAAAGTGCATGTACGAAACACCGATTCTTTCATTTGAGTAATACATTGCTATTCGTTTTTGGGGAAAAATGGTATCATTGCATTTTTTTAAATTATTTGTTCCAGCTATTATGTTCTCTAATTATTTCGTAATTCATTAAACGCAAAAACATGAAGATGCAGGATTTTTTTTTGTACTGTGATTTATTAATATGATTGAGTTAGAGTTGGATTCGACCTAACCATCGAACCCATCCCGGTTATTTGTAAGTTCTGTCAAGTACATTGTCTCACCTCGAACGAGATTTAGGAATTTCTCATTTTTTGTTTGATTAATTACCAAGTTATGAAATTGACAGTTTTATTATTTAATTATTGCTGATTTTGAAACTTGATCCCTTCCATGCACACTTGGGAAAACGAATGGTTCAAGTTGCCAAATAGTGACAATTTCTGCACATAAAACTGATTTAGTACCTGCGGCGCGTAGTGGGTGCTGACAAGGCCGCGACCAGGTTCGGACAGCTATTGATCTCTGATATATACCATTTTGTATTAACAGAACACCTTACTTATTGTGCGATGTTCTGTTCTCTCATTACATAATCCGTTCCATTTCGTTAAAAAATTCTCGGCTCTCTTTAGTTGGTGTTGGAAAAATAATGTAACCTCAATATTTTAAACGCTAGGTATATATATGATATCGTTTCTTAATTTTTTGTCGACAGCTCCCATTGTTTTACCGCCTATTCTCTGGAATGATTTTATTCCATATAGGACTTAGCTCCTACAAAACTTGGTGACTTAATTTCCATGAGTTAATTCGTCAGGTTAACGTTCACTCAAATTTAGCTAATTTAGTCTTTGAAGTGCTTGATCTTGTAACTCATCTCATTGCTTACTCATGCTAATTGACATAATCTTTTACTCTAAGGCCGGGCATGTTATTTTAGACTCAGCATTGCGATGAAAACGAGTACATGCCATTTGCTTAGTTTTGTCCTGAACATAAACGAGTTTAGGTCGCCATGGTACAAAGCATGCACCATAAAAGACGTTATTCTTCTCGCTCGAATAAGTTTATAGTGCAATGAGATGCTGCCGCAAGTTGTGCTCTCGTAAATAACGAAGCTGAAGGTAATTTAATAGCCAAGTTTCCTATTGAGCGAAGCCAGAATTACGAGCCTTGATCAGTGACCTAAGTTGGCTACCCTGTATTATCCGGTGACAAATACGAAGTGTTTGAGATTATTTTAGTGCGGAATATTAGAATTAAACAAAAAGTTTCTTTAAAAACGGACGTAGACTATGACCTTAATTAAAGATTGTATGGAGTAAACTCATGTTTACTCCTGAGGAGTAATCTCTTGTTTACTCCCGGGTTTCGTTAGAATTGGTCGTCCGTTGCGCATAATTCTCGCAACAATTAATGCTCGTTCATGCATCGAGGTGACTATATGAGCATTGAAACGAATTTCTTTTGGAAATGACTTCCCTTCATTGTTGCAAAATATGACTTCCCTTCAAGCTAGTCATTTCTTGTTGAGTCATTCATCAATAGTCATTTATAATTCTTCAAGAAATGACTTCCCTTCATTGTTGCAAAATATGACTTCCCTTCAAGCTAGTCATTTCTTGTTGAGTCATTCATCAATAGTCATTAATCATTCTTCAAGAAATGACTTCACTTCATTGTTGCAAGAAAGCAGTAAATGCGTGCAGTTTCCATGAAGTCCCTCAATTGCAGTTCATACGTAACTTGTTCGAAATCACTTATTAATTGAGGCGTAAATATAATATATATTTTAAAAGTGTTTTTAAGACCCCGGTCATCTTGTTTGTTTTAAGTTATATGAATATATTTTCTGAAATAAAATAGAACAATAAATTATTCCTCTGAAAGCATAAGAAAGTTATTGTCACTGAATGCAATACAAGCGGCAACAAATTTGTTACTATACATTTAAGTTTATATGACCTTTTATTATTATTTTATTTTTAGTGTTGCGCCGAGTAATTTCTGTGTGTCACGAGTGGACTATATATAATCTGTCTCTTATACACATCTAGATGTGTATAAGAGACAGGTGTAGACCCTGGAACTGTGTAGACCCTGGAACTGTGTAGACCCTGGAACTGTGTAGACCCTGGAACTGTGCAGACCCTGGAACTGTGTAGACCCTGGAACTGTGTAGACCCTGGAACTGTGTAGACCCTGGAACTGTGTAGACCCTGGAACTGTGTAGACCCTGGAACTGTGTAGACCCTGGAACTGTGTAGACCCTGGAACTGTGTAGACCCTGGNCTGGTCTTACTGCATGCGTATGTCTGGTCTTACTGCATGCGTATGTCTGGTCTTACTGCATGCGTATGTCTGGTCTTACTGCATGCGTATGTCTGGCCTTACTGCATGCGTATGTCTGGTCTTACTGCATGCGTATGTCTGGCCTCACTGCATGCGTATGTCTAGTCTTTTATTCAGTGAAAACTCGATCGTCTTTTGGTGAGCGAGGGAATTATTGAAGGGATATTACACTCAGAAAAATGAGTTGGTCATGTTGTACAAATGGTGACACACTTTCTGCATGTGGAACCGATGCGTCCTTTTGCCACGCAGAAATGGGTCAGGATGGCTCTCACAAAGGCAAGAAATTCATTGCTATTTGGACAAATTCAGTTTTTCCGAGTGTTGTAATGGACCGGCCTGGTCTTTAAAGATGTTAGTGTATAGGACAACTATAAGAGCTTTAAAGATGTTAGTGTATAGGACAACTATAAGAGCTTTTAAGATGTTAGTGTATAGGACAACTATAAGAGCTTTAAAGATGTTAGTGTATAGGACAACTATAAGAGCTTTAAAGATGTTAGTGTATAGGACAACTATAAGAGCTTTAAAGATGTTAGTGTATAGGACAACTATAAGAGCTTTAAAGATGTTAGTGTATAGGACAACTATAAGAGCTTTAAAGATGTTAGTGTATAGGACAACTATAAGAGCTTTAAAGATGTTAGTGTATAGGACAACTATAAGAGCTTTAAAGATGTTAGTGTATAGGACAACTATAAGAGCTTTAAAGATGTTAGTGTATAGGACAACTATAAGAGCTTTAAAGATGTTAGTGTATAGGACAACTATAAGAGCTTTAAAGATGTTAGTGTATAGGACAACTATAAGAGCTTTAAAGATGTTAGTGTATAGGACAACTATAAGAGCTTTAAAGATGTTAGTGTATAGGACAACTATAAGAGCTTTAAAGATGTTAGTGTATAGGACAACTATAAGAGCTTTAAAGATGTTAGTGTATAGGACAACTATAAGAGCTTTAAAGATGTTAGTGTATAGGACAACTATAAGAGCTTTAAAGATGTTAGTGTATAGGACAACTATAAGAGCTTTAAAGATGTTAGTGTATAGGACAACTATAAGAGCTTTAAAGATGTTAGTGTATAGGACAACTATAAGAGCTTTAAAGATGTTAGTGTATAGGACAACTATAAGAGCTTTAAAGATGTTAGTGTATAGGACAACTATAAGAGCTTTAAAGATGTTAGTGTATAGGACAACTATAAGAGCTTTAAAGATGTTAGTGTATAGGACAACTATAAGAGCTTTAAAGATGTTAGTGTATAGGACAACTATAAGAGCTTTAAAGATGTTAGTGTATAGGACAACTATAAGAGCTTTAAAGATGTTAGTGTATAGGACAACTATAAGAGCTTTAAAGATGTTAGTGTATAGGACAACTATAAGAGCNAGGGTAGCGAAAAAGGACAGTGAAAGAGGGCAGCAAAAGAAGGTAGAGGAAAAGGCAACCAGGCTGATATAGTGTAGTGTCATGAGTGCCTGTATTTCAACCTTGATCTCTGTTTTCACTCTGCCTCACTGTTTTCACTCATTATCATTTATTTAATTCGATTTAGTTATTTTATCTAGAAATGTAGAGCTGCAGGATGTTCACTCCCGTTCCGTTAATGTTGTGAAGGGTTTTCTCATGTACGCTTGTTATAAAATTTTAGATTCGCCCTATTCTCGAGCACGCCAGTTTACTAGGGCGTTGCGATTGGCATAGAATAGACCATCATTAGACGATGAAAGCTTTTACTAGTTAGACTAACCGAGCTTACTTCAATAATTTGGTAAGTAGCCGCTATACCCGAGGCTGTTGTACCTGACTTGTTTGTACAATTATTGTGTATATACGTATGTTTTATATTTTGTTTAGTTTTAATAGATGTTTCGACTTCGCCAGAAACCGTCGGCAAACTACGCGTGTCAAATTATTCTACCCTAAGAAGATTCTCGATACGAGGTTCTTCACAAATGTTATATAGAATTAGCTTAACTCCCCGAAGGGTAAACTTGAGTCATGCGGACGGAGGAATTTACACAAAAAATATATTTGAGTAAATGATTCAATGTACTTCCTAGAGGCTGATCTCGTGATGCTGTTTTTTATTGAAATTTACTTACATCGCTCGCACAAATGGACCGTAAGTGCAGCTTGACCGAAGCTTTCCCCTTGCTAATATCAATGACATAGGTCGAGAATTGCATCAAAATTGCATTGTGTTTCGTTTATGTGCACATGTAACATGAAACTCACGAGTCAAAACTCCAAAAAATGTTAGAACCTTGGTAAACGTAGTTCTATTAGTCAACATCCCACGTTAAAGATGTTAGTGTATAGGACAACTATAAGAGCTTTAAAGATGTTAGTGTATAGGACAACTATAAGAGCTTCAAAGATGTTAGTGTATAGGACAACTATAAGAGCTTTAAAGTTGTTAGTGCATAGGACAACTATAAGAGCTATAAAGATGTTAGTGTATAGGACAACTATAAGAGCTTTAAAGATGTTAGTGTATAGGACAACTATAAGAGCTTCTTGCTGTGTGATCTCTCCTGCCTCAGGCTCGTAAATTTCCTCGAAAAGAAGGCAATTTTGAAGCCATTCTCATGAGCAGTCGTGCGGCAAACATGGTCGGTTTGGCGCCAATATTATGACTTGAGTTCCGGCTGGTGCTGGTCTAGCTCCGTGCGTAGAACTTCAGTATAGGAATTATAGAGGCGGTGGTACGTGAAATATTTAGTTCTAAATTAATTACTTAAATAATTGCAAAAATCTTCACCAGCTTGATAATGAATATTGTGTTTTCGAAACGTATCATTCCATTAAAATGTCATTTGGTAACCTGCTTTTTGATCTCCCGGCGCCAACAAGAAGATCGTTCATAAAAAGCATGCTCTGGTCTTCAATAAAATTTTCTAAATTAATTAAACGTGGATAGATGAAATGTTTTAGTAATTATTCATCAAACTTTAAATAAAACTACGGTACTGTAGTATTTATACCTTATAATCAGCTGTTTTTAATGGAAGAGTCTTGATTAAAGAATTATCTTTGTGAATGTTGGCCTCCAAGATTTTACTTTACCGCCCGTTAATAGGTCCGCGTAATTAAATGTCAACGTGAAATTTACATCAGTTTTGAACCGCGCGAGAGGGTAGCGAAATAAGGCTTTGCTACAACGAAAGAGGGTAGCGAAAAAGAGTAGCGAAAAGGCCAGCAAAAGAGGGTAGCGAAAGAGGGTAGCGAAAGAAGGTAGCGAAAGAGGGTAGCGAAAGAAGGAAGCGGAAGAGGGTAGCGAAAAAGGGTAGCGAAAGAGGGTAGCGAAAGAGGGCAGCGAAAAAGGACAGTGAAAGAGGGCAGCAAAAGAAGGTAGAGGAAAAGGCAACCAGGCTGATATAGTGTAGTGTCATGAGTGCCTGTATTTCAACCTTGATCTCTGTTTTCACTCTGCCTCACTGTTTTCACTCATTATCATTTATTTAATTCGATTTAGTTATTTTATCTAGAAATGTAGAGCTGGAGGATGTTCACTCCCGTTCCGTTAATGTTGTGAAGGGTTTTCTCATGTACGCTTGTTATAAAATTTTAGATTCGCCCTATTCTCGAGCACGCCAGTTTACTAGGGCGTTGCGATTGGCATAGAATAGACCATCATTAGACGATGAAAGCTTTTACTAGTTAGACTAACCGAGCTTACTTCAATAATTTGGTAAGTAGCCGCTATACCCGAGGCTGTTGTACCTGACTTGTTTGTACAATTATTGTGTATATACGTATGTTTTATATTTTGTTTAGTTTTAATAGATGTTTCGACTTCGCCAGAAACCGTCGGCAAACTACGCGTGTCAAATTATTCTACCCTAAGAAGATTCTCGATACGAGGTTCTTCACAAATGTTATATAGAATTAGCTTAACTCCCCGAAGGGTAAACTTGAGTCATGCGGACGGAGGAATTTACACAAAAAATATATTTGAGTAAATGATTCAATGTACTTCCTAGAGGCTGATCTCGTGATGCTGTTTATATTTAAGTTTACTTGCATCGCTCGCACAAATGGACCGTAAGTGCAGCTTGACCGAAGCTTTCCCCTTGCTAATATCAATGACATAGGTCGAGAATTGCATCAAAATTGCATTGTGTTTCGTTTATGTGCACATGTAACATGAAACTCACGAGTCAAAACTCCAAAAAATGTTAGAACCTTGGTAAACGTAGTTCTATTAGTCAACATCCCACGTTAAACTTTCTGTACTTTGAAAGCCTGAACTTTAGAGCTAGAAAAAAACTGAATTTCTGGTCGTTGTTGCTGTATTGTTTTTTGTAGCGAGTGCAGCGATGATGGGACTATATTTGCCGGAAATTGTTTTTATGATGATAGAAATTAAAGCGGAATTAAGTTTATTCATGGTCGGTTTCTGACGTTTATTTTGCGGCGTCAAAAGTTCGTTACCGGCCTGCAATAAACGAATTTATGTCCATTTTCTAGTGTGTTGATTTTATAGTTTCAATCATAACTTGTTAAATTGTTTTCATTGCTAAGCTACGCCACAAAGATTATTTGAAATATTTTAATAGGTCAGATTTTGGAAGAGGTTGATCGAGGATCACTGCATGCATGGCGGCTGGTGTTTGGATGATTTTGAGCTGAAGGTTCGATTTTCGTGCTGAAGTCGTCACAAAATCCCACTTGAGACAAATGAAAGATATAAGACAAATGAATAATATAATTTAGCATTTAATTACCAATAAATGCATTAAAAAAACTTCAAAATCCAACCGTCGAAGTTTACTCAGGTTGATCTCTGTACAGCTGTGAACTGCGTATGCATGTCCTAGAGGGTTTGTTCATATTCAAATAATTTGTTTGAACTCAAAAGTTTTCCAGTTGCGGGTTTCCCTATTGAAATATATTATTTAATCATATCAAATCTTTTTTTTTTGCGATTCATTAAAAATAAGGTTCGTACTATTCGCCGCTTCATATGTCTCACCTTATATTTTCTTATGAAAACTTTTTCTATTTATATTGTTTGTGTTAACTCTGCCATTTTCATATGAGACCTTCGGCTACATTGTGCGTCAGGGATTTATTGAGACCTCTGAGAATGTCGTTAGAAATCGCACACGTTGTTAAATGCTATACACTGGGGACAGATACACCCTTAATTAGCAAATACCTATTAGATATAATAATGAATAATTCTGGTGTATAGTTGGAGGGTACAACGACCTGATATGACGAGATCGTCGTTGCAACAGGATGCTTATCACCTTATCTCGACACTCGTGCTCACGTGGAGAGGACATTCGACTGAGTTTCATCTTTGAATATAGCGTTCCAAATAATATTTGAATCCTAATATTCCTATATTCCTATTAATATTCCGCTGGCAGGAGATAATATTGAAATTACCTTACATTGTCGAAATTGTTGTAATCTGAATTTGGGTCTTTATAACTGTGAATTTCAAGAAATTTAACTAAGCTATGTGGCTGGCTCTCTTAATACCTCATATTTAAAGAAAGGATTTCATTTGCGTGTGTCAGAATCACCCGGATATGCTTTGCGTGCATACACAATTGAATTTTCAAGTAAAAGTTACCTATATTGACGCGTATGCAATTTATTTGTACGTGCCATAATTTACCCCGTATGACGCACGAAGTTAGTGCAATGGATGAACGACAATTTTGTGCGGCCTCTTGCTTACAAGCAAGTCCGTTTCTATTGCCTGCAAACTGCCAGACCTGAGCCAGCGTTGCTTGTTATGAATTGTACCCACTGCGAGTGATATGCTAATAAACCGTGATGCAGTTTTAACAAAAAGATGTTCTCTAATTATTAAATAAAGATACTGCCTGGCTTTGGTTGTGCTGATTGTAATGATTAGTAATGAACAGGTTTGGTTTTGGCATTGCTATGAAGCTGCACTTCTTTCATGTATCTGCATCTGAATTCGAAAACAAATTCCGATTCTCCGCCGATTATGATTGTTTGAAGTAATTCATAATATTAGTACGATTGATTTATTCTGTGTAAATTTGTATGTTTATTTATCTTTTTTTCCGTTATATTCATTTTAGCCAGGTATTGACAAAGTTCATTTGAGTTGCTCCAATAATGAAATGTATAACAATACCTGGTGAACTAAGGTTCATCATTGTATATGCGTATATTGATGAGGCTGATAAATGTTTGAAGTTATCGAAAATGACGTTAATAGTGTCCTAAATAACTAAAGTTATTTAGACGTCCATCTTTTTATGATGGCAAGTTAAGTTATTTAGGACAGTTTTAAACTACTATCAGGACACTATTAGACCATTACCACTATTTAGGACACTATTAAACCACTGGCCAATAAATAAATTGATAAAGAAAGAGTAGAGTACGTAAAAATAGCGAGGGAGCTTTGCTTCAGAACATATCAGGACTGTGAGAACAGCCAGCATGAACAGCACCTGTCAGCACTGTGAACAACATGAGAAAAGTTATCGGTGAATGAACGAATACATGTCAGGCAAGTGTTCTGAACATCTGCAAAACATGACAATCAAGTACAATCGTTGTCAATTGAAGGACTATTAGATTAATTAGATAATCAGAACCATTGTTTATTCTATTTCAGTTAGTGGTTCCTCAACTCGCTGAAGGATAAATTCGAGTCATGTCGACGCAGGAATTTCTACAGGGGAACCGTCTGGCAACTTCAAGTTCCCAAGAGTCACCGACATTACCTACACTTGTGCCCGAAATTATTCAAACCCTAACATCATACCCTAACCATAGACAAATTACGAGAAATTAACAAAAAAACTAGAATTTTCTAAAACTTTAAAGGAGATGTAAGCCACTTGTGAACCATATAACATGAATTTAAAAACAAAAAAGTCATTTTTTCTTCAGTATTGTAAAAAGATGCAAAGGAAACATAAAACTAACTCATGACCAAATTTATTCATACCCTGAATCAATAGTTAATAGCATTGCTATTTACTCATGAGAAGTCGATGTAAACGCTTAGGGAAATGGTCAACAAGGTTCCTGCATGTATCGACGCTAAGTTTTGTCTCTTCGTCACCTCTTTTTTCAGTACACGCTACAAATTCTCAATACTGAAAACGGTTGTGAAATTCTCAGTACTGAAATCGAGACTTAGACTAGGTCATTCCACGACATTGATGTGAGAATCCTTGAAACACTTCTTAACTATTCTCGATGTGTGCTTCGGATCATTATCCTGCTGAAGAATCCAAACAGGACCAAGAGAAAGTTTATCTGCATCCTGCTTGATGTTATTTTTGATAATATCAAGATATTGTTTTTATTTCATGATCCCTTTTACTTCAATCAGACTTCTTGGTCCCCAAGCAGATGAAAAACCCAAAAAATAAAATTCCCACCCCGATGTTTAACAGTGAGGATTGTGTTTTTTGGATAATTACCCTCACATTTTTTCCTCCGAACGTAAGCAACATCCATTTGCCGCAATAATAATCTCAACTGTCTATAAAATCTTGGAGAAAAATGTGATTGAGGAAATAGTCATGGGTTTTAGCAAACTTCAGACGTGCTTTCACATGCTTTTCTGTTAACAAAGGCCGGGGTTTCCCTTAGTCGACAACCCTACAGTCCGTTACGACGCATTGTTCTCTGCAATATTTGTCTTGGTACCTTCATACCAGCAGCATCCAAATTTGACAGAATTTCCTTGCTAGTGGTCCTAAGACATAGTGGTCCAAATTTAGCGTATTATGATTCTAGCACATCTAGTGGAAAGTTTTCCCTTTATTCCTCGACCAACCATTTTCTCCACATGCTGGATAACATGGTTGGTCGAGGAATAAAGGGAAAACTTTCCACTAGATGTGCTAGAATCATAATACGCTAAATTTGGACCACTATGTCTTAGGACCACTAGCAAGGAAATTCTGTCAAATTTGGATGCTGCTGGTATGAAGGTACCAAGACAAATATTGCAGAGAACAATGCGTCGTAACGGACTGTAGGGTTGTCGACTAAGGAAAACCCCGGCCTTTGTTTGTTTGTTATTGTATTGTAGACGTAGGAACATCAAGCTTATTAGATATTGCTTTAAATCCCAGCTCTTCTTTGTGGGAATTTATAATTTTGTTTCTGAGATCATTACTAAGCTCTTTTTTGTTCGCCATCTTCAAACTTTTAGCAAAATTTTAGCTTTTCCCTAAATTGTGAAATAATGATATTTTCAGGCTTTGCAGAGGAAAATATTAAAATGCTTAAAAACACCGAATTTTGAAATACAAGTATTGAGTATCTACTACTATTTTCACTAATAGTTCTTCTCGAATAATTTGAATCTTGAATCACTAATAATTCTTCTTGAATAATTTTTTTTAAATGATCTGGAAAAATAGGGTACGAATAATTATGAACAGTTAGTTACTCACGAAATTGCAAATAATTACTGTTGAAAGTTATTTCTAAATATTTTATAGCATTCAATTTGTTGTACATTATAATGACAACATTCCCTGAAAGAATCAGTTGTAAATGATCTTTATTGTTCTTTAAAATTGAAATTGATTATATTATATTTCTGCAGGGGTATGAATAATTTCGGGCACAAGTGTAAGTACTTTTATTCTTACTTAAGTATGCTTATTATTACCATTACCACAGATACTCGTACTCTTACATAATTCTTACTTAATTAACATTACTTTGAGTGCTTGTAATCTTACCTTAGTCTTTCCAAACATCAATTACCTGAAGTATTTGAACTTTACCTTATTATTACCAAGCTACCGTTACTTGAAATACTTGGACGTATAATTACCGTTACCTTTAATACTAGTACCCATATTTGCTTGGAGATACTTAACTCAATATCAGGTATTAAATTTCTGTTACCGCTTTCATTGCCTTACACAGTATTTTTCTTTAACATCTGCGCTTCTGCCTCCGATTTCTGAACCGTGGATGGCGGGCGTTGAGGCGTTCTCCCAGCCGACCAATATATCAGAACTAGTTTAGTTTTCACTGCACCACTGTTCACTCTCACTGGCCACTGCACCACTGTCCACCCTCACTGGCCACTGCGCCACTGTCCACCCTCACTTGCCACTGCACCACTGTCCACTCTCACTTGCCACTGCGCCACTGTCCACTCTCACTGGCCACTGCGCCACTGTGCACCCTCACTGGCCACTGCGCCACTGTCCACCCTCACTGGCCACTGCGCCACTGTCCACCCTCACTGGCCACTGCGTCACTGTCACCCCTCAATCACTTGCCACTGCGCTCCTGTCCACTCTCACTTGCCACTGCGCCACTGTCCACTCTCACTTGCTTGCCACTGCGCCACTGTCCACCCTCACTTGCCACTGCGCCACTGTCCACCCTCATTTGCCACTGCGCCACTGTCCACCCTCATTTGCCACTGCGCCACTGTCCACCCTCACTTGCCACTGCGCCACTGTCCACTCTCACTTGCCACTGCGCCACTGTCCACTCTCACTGGCCACTGCGCCACTGTCCACTCTCACTTGCCACTNAATTAAATGATTCAAGGTGAGGTTTGAAGTGATAAATTCGAATTAAAGTAATACAGGCTAATTTTGAGCCATATTTTAAATCGAGGGCGATTCAATTTAGTAACGAAATTATGAAATATGATTTGGTTTTGGACTTCCTGAAGCAGTTGAAAATAAATGTAAATATCTCTGATAAATATGTAAAAAATACCCGTAAATACCACTGGTAAATACGTGAAAAATATCTGTAAATGCCTCTGGTAAATACCCGGAAATACATGTAAATACCTCTGGTAAATACGTGAAAAATATCTGTAAATAACTCTGATAAATACCCGGAAATACATGTAAATACCTCTGGTAAATACGTGGAAAATACCTGTAAATAACTGGTAAATACCTGTAAATACCTCTGGTAAATACCTGGAAATACCGTAGATACCTCTGGTAAATACATAAAAAATACCTGGAAATACCTGTAAATACCTCTGGTAAATACGTGGAAAATACCTCTAAATACTTCTGGTAAATACCTAGAAACACCTGTAAATACCTCTGGTAAATACATGGAAAATACCTGTAAATACCTCTGGTAAATACGTGGAAACACCTGTAAATACCTCTGGTAAATACCTGTAAATACCTGTAAATACCTCTGGTAAATACCTGGAAATACCTGTAAATACCTCTAGTAAATACCTGGAAATACCTGTAAATGTAACATTAAGCCCTTTGCAATGTTCATAACCGGTTACTCTCAGAGAAAAAAATGGTTCATATTGTTCAGTTTATGATTCATTTTCTCACCCACAGTAACAGCAGAAAACGGACGTACAATTGGTGCGTCATTTTGCCAGGCCAAACGAGGGCACTATGCATCATTTTTTGGATAAAGTCCCGCATATTACAAAGTCCCGCAGTAACGTATTACGACATACAAAGTCCCGCTGCATGTCGTAATACGTTACTGTATTTCTCGTCTCATGTTTTCCTTTTTCATGCCTCATTTATCTCAGTGTACTAAATAATTTTAATAAGTAATAATGACTTTATAATAAGAATAACGATCTTCGTTCCTGATTATGTGTTCGGCCTTCGGTCCTGCTTATGTCAGTTCAAAATCTGATGTGTATTATAGAGAACAAATTTTGTTATTCATGGTCAATAAGTATAAAACACACTTCTTGGGTAAGAATAGCATTACGAGAAGAGAATGAGCGCTATATTAGATCCGCTCACCTTCTGGTAAGAATAACATTATGCAGGGATAATGAAATGGTCACTGCTGGGCAATGTACGCCTTGTGCCGAGTCCAGTAATGCCACATGCCACAGCTGGCAAGAATTATGGCTTTCAGGATCTTGGGAAGATCCTCTACTGAGATCCTGCGTTTCTACTGCTGGTTGCAGGATCGGGATATCTTATCCAAGTCTGATGAAAAGTCTGCTTCTAATATAATGCGAAATTTATCATTAGAACGCAGTGCCACAGTCCATTCGTTTTGAAAAATCTGGGTTTGATTAAATGCGAGATTAATTATTAATTATCTTGTAGAACGCCGCGCTAAACTACTCACGTCTTATTCCAAGCCGCTGCAATATCGTCGACAAACGCCGCTATTTGTCTTGTTGGGCGCAATCTGGGTAAGGTATTCAAATCAAATGCACGGTGCGGGATCGAATTGCTTTTGCTCTTCTTGTTTCTGAACGCTGAATTGCCTTGTAAAGATCTTGAATTGACCTGTTTTTGAGATCTTCGATACTCCTATATTTTTTTTTCAACAACACCTGAGCAGAAATCGGTGACAAATAAGACCTGCAGTTAGAAGTGTTTATTTTTAATTATTAAGCTTCTTTCCCTGTATGTTGGACGTTCTTCATAACGAATTCTTTCCCTGTATGTTGGACGTTCTTCATAACGAAATTTTGCTGCTTACTGGAAACGGAAGTGAATGTCATGATCATAGTATTTAGTTAAAAAACGGCCTACTTTTATGCAGCACATTCAATATCAACAATTAATGAACATTGTCATCATGTAAGGCCTGTGATGGTCCTTCGAACCCAATACTTGTTCTGGCCCTAGCGGAAGTAAAGTTAACTGAAGTTTATTGTTTACTAACATTGTATTGTTAATAAATATTGTAATCACTAAAGATATACATGAGCCGGTAAAATATAGAATAATTAGCAGTTTATATAATAAAAAATATAAACGAGCGCATCAAGTAAGGTTGTTGTTTTAAGTTTTTATATTTGACGGTGCGACGGTGCGGGCCGCTGCGTCGGTCGGGCGGCGTGAGGCAACTATGGCAAAATTTTTGCAAGCTTATCTTATTTTAGTTAATACATATTTTTGGGACTTTTTAGTGCATTTTCTCATTTATGGAAAAAAAGACGCTATTGTGCTCGCCATGTCCGTCCGTCCGTCTGTCTGCCTGTCTGTTTGTCCGTCACTTCACGTTTTCGTCGACGAGAAAATGTGCTCTCTTTCACTCACTGCAGTGAGTACTGAGTTATATTTTTTAAATAAACACTAATCGTACGCGTAACGTAGTTTGAGAACCCTTTTCAAGACTCCATGTCCCTTTAATCTCTGGCAAATACGAGTTACAAAGAAAAATTAATCAGAATTTTGCAACTATTAATAACCTTAACTTGCACACGCTATAAAATAAATAAGTTCACAATTAATCATTAAAGATAATTTATTTTGTGATCATCATCGTTAGTGACTGTTAACACTTTAACAGGCTATAAAAATTTTTTTTTTATACCTCATACGCACTTACGTTAACAAGAACAAAGTTCTTTACAGACTTTAAAGGGCCAACCGACAGGCTCGCTTGTTTTTTTAATCAACCCAATGCAAAATTTAGATTGATACTATCGAATGAGAAAGTTAAAAATAAAGATAATTTTTCAGAAAAGGGTCATAGAGGAAAATCTCCAGATAATATTCTTCCAATTTTTTTTCTGGAAAGTTGAACAACAAAGAAGTTCTTCAAAAATTTTCTCTATTAAAATTCCTCTAAAAATGTAAATTGGCTTAATTGAGCAACGAAAAATTACTCTCGTCGAAAGAAATTCTCTTCTTTGAGCACAGGGCAGGACAAATTGTTCGCATTCTGGCTGATTTGACCAAAATCCCTTTTAGAAATTCGAGAACCACTGCTAAATGGGGATCGTAAATACAAGGCAAAGTGCGTACAGAGGAGCCCGTACTCGATGCACATATCATCCATACAGAAAATTTTTACAAAATATCTCGATAACTCGAAATAATTAATTAGATGTCGTCTTTACCAATCACTTATTGTTACGCCATTTATAAATGAGGCGAGAAGCACAAATTTATGATCTTAAAATGATGTATAATGTATGAATACAAAAAAATCAACTTATTTTCGGCACGGCATTGTGAAATTTTTTGCATAAGAACGCTACGTCCGTCTCTCGATTTGATTATGCACGGATTAAAGTCCCTCAAATTGAAGAAATTATAATCTTGACGTATGCATTGCGTTCGAAACTCGAACTTCAGATGTTTTGTGGCGTTTCCTGATACATATTTTGAATTATGTTTGATCGTTCAGCAATACCGTTCTTCTTGAATGCTACTTTACATACAGAAAAATTCAGTCATGCGCATGGTGATCATAATTATGATACAACAACCTTCATGCATCTCCTGTGCTATTAAATGAATTGCTCAATTGCTATGCAACGTGCTCACCAGGAAATGTTTTTCATTATCAACAATAAATTTTACATATTACGATAAATCTAAAATGTTACCACCAGATATAATCGTTCAATTAGAACTCAAAACATTTGACTTGCCGACTACCGATATAGCGATTAAATGCTTCAAGACTCAGTATGTATGACACGTGCTCTGTATAACGTTCTTTGTGTTAACTTGTAATTCGGGCTCAACGATAGACTTTTAATTATGAACGAACGTTCGACTGCGTTGTTCTTCTTTGTACAAAATTTCCGTGTTGCTTCATTATCTTCTGCTAGATTACTGCATTGACTCAAGTGGCGCTGGTGTCACACGAACTTTATTTATGAGGTTTGGAGACAAAATTTATTGACGAGATTCGGAGACAAAGTTTATTTTGAGTGTGAATAGCGCACTCGCATGTTGTGTGCCAGCGAATACGTCTCAGTCTGGCGACAACTGCAGCAGGCATCCCTTCCTTAATTATTATTATTATTATTTTTTTATAAGGCCTCCCACACTCACCATTCCAACAAAAAGGAATTAATTTTATTTCTTTTATATAATTTTTTTCATTTTTATTCCTTAATTTGTCCGGGAGCTCCACCTGATGTGAGACTTGTCGTCTCAAGTTGGCAGTTTTTCGGCAAGTTTACCGAGGTCGAGTATTTCTGTTGTCATTTTGCTGTAGAATCTTTGAAACGCGATCATAGAAAAAAATATATATTTTGTTTTACTTGTTCACGCATTAATATTTGTGTCACTTATTTACAAATATTTAACTTTAAACTGACTGATTCAAGTTAGATTTTTATTTTTAATTCTATCACCGGTAACTTTATTAGCCCTGAATTATAATTTAAAACGCACAGTACCGTGAAAATAGTTATTTATCACTTGCCGTTTGTATTTGTACTCTCAGTCACATATATCAGCTTTGTAGTTACTCACGATATCTTCGTTCTTTGTCTACCTTCCGTCCATGTTGATGCAATGGCGTGCTTCTTATCTCTTTTTCTTGCATTTTGAAAGTTTTTATAAGAAGGTGTTTGTTTAAATTGTTTGCTGCGTGTGTGTAGCTAGCAGCTGTTACATCTGGGACATCATCCAACTCTAGTACTGGTAGCTGCCAAGTGCACAAACTATACGTGCACCATCAGTTGATAGTGCACTAGTTACGCACAATCAGTATTATCCGCAGCTTGCATTAGCTCGTATGTTTTCAAACTGCAATGGTAAATGAAAAGTTGTACTGCAGTGCTGCATTGTGAGTTTAATTTCAAGAATGCACTGGAGTTTTTAGCGCATTTTCTCATATATGGAAAAAGGCGCTATTGTGCTCGTCATGTCCGTCCGTACGTCTGTCTGTCCGTGACTCCACGTCGGACGGACGGACGAGGAAATGCGCTCTCTGTCACTCACTGCGCAGTGAGTACAGGGTTATATTTTTTGACTGGAGTCTACGGCGATAGCTCTCCGCAATTCGTGGCTCTAATATCGTGTTCGATTTTGCTTCAATTCTAGATCTATGTACTATACCGAGAGCGCGCTTTCATTATATATTTTATAGCAGCATATCATCAAATTTAGGAGAGACTGAGATTAGGAGCTTTCCTAGATAGTAAAAATTTCCTTTAAATTATTTCAAATCAATAATATTCAATATTCACTGTGAGTGGTAAAGATGCCACTTAAAATACTTATTCGATAGAATGTATATTTTGATACTGTACATATGTTAATGTTGTAACAAACCATTCTAGGTTCTCAGGTGACATTCATTCATTGCATCGTCGGGATGATCGAGTATAATTTAAGCGTCTTTGTGCGCAAATAGAGGAACATCTTATTTCTCCTCTATGTAAGATCATTTTGTTTATCATTCATCAATTTACCAATGATCATTTGAAGCATCTTATTTCTCCTCATTCATCTAAGATCATTTGCATAATTTTATTTCTCCTCTACCTAAGATCATTTGCAGCATCTTATTTCGCCTCTACCTGAGATCATTTACAGCATCTTAATTCTCCTCTAACCAAGATCAGTTGAAGCATCTTATTTCTTCTCTACCCAAGAATATTTTGAAGCATCTTATTTTTCCTCTTACAAATTGATCAGTTGAATCATTCCCCGATTTCTCCGAACCAGGATTTCTCCGAATCAGGATCCAGACTCTAGCTTTTCGAGCACTCATGTACATGTGCCTAATCTATTCTCCGAATTAACCTTTAGAGTTTTCCTGATTTAAAATCATTAAAACAAAACTAAAATAGTTACCACTATAATGTATTTCACAAAAAAAATGTACGTTCAGTACCTCTAGTTTATAAATGTATCTCATGTAGAACATGCCTGGCCTTTACTTTACGTCTTTTCTACCGCGAAATATTGTGAACATGGCTACTCATATACGCAACTTTCCTCTACCCTTATTTCAGTGCCGGCAATTTCGACCAACGCGTAGCGTCTTTGTTATACGCTGCTCTTGGCCGTACGCAAATTGCGCTTGTCGAACGCGCGTCAAGCTTTACGCTCCTGCATCAAATTGCGTAACACAATCTGGGTTGTGACGAATAGTTTTTTCCTTATTTTTCGCTTTTTTGTCTTGAGTCTTTAAAGAAAAACGCAATTATTCCGAAAACTACTTGACAACGTCATAAGAAATACCTACGTATATTATAAAAACTATAGGAACACATTTTTGAGGAAAGGTGTTTTTAACAATACACCTGTCGAGTCATTAGGCATTGTACCTGAAATATCTTTCACCGTTTGTAATTTGTTTATTGTAATTTTAGTTTAGAATTTATGATAAGTAGAATGCGGAAGGTGCACTTTTTTATAGTGCGGCAGTGTGACGAACGAGAGGAGGTATGTAGCGCGTTGATTTTCCACTTGAATTATTTACGTGATATACATATGCGAATTGATGGAGATCGATGTATATACGTACCTCGGTTGTATTATTTATTACTTGATATAATTATTTCTTCAGTACACAACGAATAAAAAGTTTATTTATTATTATTTTGGTCGAGGGAAGCCTTGAAACTTTTGGTCTACTACCGATTGTGAAACATTAAACCTGAACTAAAGGGAATCTGGGACTGGAACGAGTAACACAAGCGCCGGAAGTGCGTTGGTGTTTGGACGATCTTTCGTTTATTTATCTTTGTGTGTTATGATGTACAAGCGGGACTGCCCCGCAACACTTGTTCTGATAAGAACTTTGTTCTGGAGCTTCAAGAGGCTCGCCAAAAAATGCTGAGACCGGCGATTAAACTTCCTTACAAACTTATTCCTCTAATAAAAAATCTCAGGATAATCACTGGACAACAACTGATAATTTTTTGCGCCTAAACCTTTGTTCATAAACATACAACATAGATAAGAGTTCAAATTTGTATGCTTGCTAGCACTTGGTAATGAATTGATCATGTATAATTCTTGTATATTTTATGGTTTATACACTTTTTTTAAATCCCATTAAATTCAGAGGTTTGCTGATGATTTACGGATGGATACTCAATGACCCTCTCAAAATTCAAATCATTCGAATTAAAATTCTGGAAGAATCTGAATTCTCTACCTATTTGTATTTTAATTTATTTTACTTGGAGCTCGTTAGATTGTTGCTATTCTAGATACGTTTTTATTTAATTAGTTACCTTGTAATACTTAATTAGAACGGATAATCTCTTAATTAGGAGCAGATTTAATTGACCTACATTATATTTTTTAATGATATATTATATACCTCACGAAAGATTTATTTATGTTGAAGCTTGCATAGAATTCTCGTTCCCGCACTTTAATTAAATTATTCTCAATTATTTAGGTCATGAACACAACAGAGCCTAATTACCCACATTGCACGTGACGTTGAAATAACGTTCAGATTCAACGCTGTTCTGACACAAGCAACTAGTATTCAACGTTGACTTAAAGTTATTTGTATAAGAATAAGGTCGTGAAGAGCGTTATAATTGAGCTTAGTCTTTAAATTCTTTAAATGTTAATGCTTAGAATAAGAGCTTAGTCTTTAAATGTTAATGCTTAGAATAAGAGCTTAGTCTTTAAATGTTTATGCTTAGAATAAGAGCTTAGTCTTTAAATGTTTATGCTTAGAATAAGAGCTTAGTCTTTAAATGTTTATGCTTAGAATAAGAGCTTAGTCTTTAAATGTTTATGCTTAGAATAAGAGCTTAGTCTTTAAATGTTTATGCTTAGAATAAGAGCTTAGTCTTTAAATGTTTATGCTTAGAATAAGAGCTTAGTCTTTAAATGTTTATGCTTAGAATAAGAGCTTAGTCTTTAAATGTTTATGCTTAGAATAAGAGCTTAGTCTTTAAATGTTTATGCTTAGAATAAGAGCTTAGTCTTTAAATGTCATGCTCTTATTCAGCTTCTGAGGCCAACTTATTTCATTTATATTTTATATCTAATTAGTTTTATTATTATATTTATCTAATTAATCTAATATCTAGTGAAGATGATAGATTATTTATTAGCTATGATTGCTGTTCCAAGTGAACTCCATTGCCCCATAGCATGGCTTCTTCATTATTGCTATCATCCTCTACACTATCTTCATTATAACTATCATCCTCTACACTATCTTCATTATAACTATCATCCTCTACACTATCTTCATTATAACTATCATCTTCTACACTATAACTATCATCCTCTACACTATAACTATCATACTCTACACCATCTTCATTATAACTATCATCCTCTACACTATCTTCATTATAACTATCATACTCTACACTATCTTCATTATAACTATCATCCTCTACACTATCTTCATTATAACTATCATCCTCTACACAATCTTCATTATAACTATCATCCTCTACACTATCTTCATCATTGCTATCATCACATGCACTAGCAATGTTATGCAGAAGATGGCGGAATCGACAGGTGAAGCGTAGAATCACTATTATAGATATCGCAACTTTAGGAACTTCCTGATGATTGTAAATATAATTTTATTTAAACACGGGTGCGACTACTATCAATCATAAATAGAATTGTGTTGAGTGAAATACTGTTCAAGATAATAGTGACGTTATTACTGATGAAAAGTTCATGTCTGTGCACTAAAATTTATTTTAATATTTATTTTTAATAAAATTTATTAAAAATATGAAGCTCACCGTAATTATGGTTTCACGTTAGTTGTGAGCTATGCTCAATTGAAGTTGTTGGAGTGTAACTTTTTTTTATAAATATGAGCATCTTTTGCACCATTGTCGTCTGTAATTGTCTAATGTTTGTATAGCCAAAATTATGGTTCATCCGGAAAAATCAATGGGTTATATCTGTCTCTTATACACATCTAGATGTGTATAAGAGACAGCTACCACTCAAGCCGCTGCTGCCACTCAAGGCGCCGCTACCACTCAAGGCGCCGCTACCACTCAAGACGCCGCTACCACTCAAGGCGCCGCTACCACTCAAGGCGCTGCTACCACTCAAGGCGCTGCTACCACTCAAGGCGCCGCTACCACTCGATCAAGGCGCCGCTACCACTTAAGGCGCCGCTACCACTCAAGGCGACGCTACCAGTCAAGGCACCGCTACCACTCAAGGCATCGCTACCACTCAGGGCACCGCTATACCACTCAAGGCGCCGCTACCACTCAAGGCGCCGCTACCACTCAAGGCGCCGCTACCACTCAAGGCACCGCTACCACTCAAGGCGCCGCTACCACTCAAGGCGCCGCTACCACTCAAGACGCTGCTACCACTC